>NC_073745.1:60679217-60979217 GCF_029784135.1 Toxorhynchites rutilus septentrionalis
GAAGTCAGCTCGGATAAGCGCACCAGTAGCAGGATAGGTGGAGAAGCCACATCGCTATCGACCGGGAACTTCGCATGAAATTCGTCGCTATCAGAAGTCGACCGAATTGCTGATCCACAAGCTACCTTTGCAGCATTTGGTTCGTGGAATTGCTCAGGACTTCAAAACCGACTTGCGCTTCCAAAGTTCCGCGGTTATGACGCTGCAGGAGGCTTATTCGAAGATACCAATTTGTGTGCTATCCATGCAAAACGCGTCACATCATGCCCAAGGACATCCAGCTGGCCCATCGTATCCGAGGAGAGCGTGTTATATTAACTTAGCATATAATCAACGGCCCTTTTCAGGGCTCCAAATTTGATGGATTAGAGTACAGAAAAGTTTTTTACAGGCCGAACTGAAAGGAGCATTTAGCGAAAATCGTGGTTTCGATAATAATTCGTTACCGATAGGTGCCATGGATATGGATTTCCTTATGAAGAATATGAAATACATGACATGATGTTGTGAATATATCCGAAGAAATCACTTTGGTGAAACTGCATTATAAAATTATTTGTGTACGAATGCCGCAATCGATAGTCGACTCTAATTTGCGCTGGGTAATTTCCTCGGAGGACTCGATTCCTCCTTTGAGCATTAATAATCTCTTTCTGGCAAAACGATGTGGTATCAATCACATTATTTGAATGATAGAATGAAGAAGTTTTCTGCCAATTTCCTTCAACCTCCAAACGTATCTTTCTCCCGTTTGTCGTTTTCGCGTTCGCTAATCCTTTCTCACAACACCCATTTCTAGAAATTGTTGAGTAAACATTGTTTGTCAGTGCGCGTAGAGCGGGAATTCCTAAAGATTCATTGCACCTCTAATAAATTGCCGAAAGACGTGGTCTTACGTTGATCGCACTTGATTGAAAAAATCCAAAACGAAATGTATTTGGTCGCAGTATTATATGAGTAGAAAGCAAATAATCGCTCGAAAATGACTTGATTTTCGCGATGTGAAACATTTTCCGTTTTTCATGTTATGCATCCAATATTGGATACGAAAATTTCCACTGATGGGGAAAAAAATATTCAGAAGCTTTCCTGTTAATTGCGATTGATTGAAAAATAACAAAACCAAATGTATTTGGTTGCAGTGTTATATGGATAGAAAACATTAAAATAAACTATTTCGCATGAATGTATTTTTCAATTCCCAGGGGAACTGGCAGATTATTTTTCAGCAACGATGATAGCAACTAGAATTCCGCGCGTGTATGTGTGTGTGTGTGTGTGTGTGGCGGCTGCTCCGATGTTTCAAGCGGAACCGTGGCATCACTCTCCTCCTGATGGATTCCCTTTTGGCCTTAGGTGCACAAACAGGCTCTTGGTGACACCGTTCATCAGCGCATTCATGATAAACGAAATTAGCTTCACAACAACAGCGACAACATGCTCCAATCGCTGTTCAATCATAACTGAGTGGGTTTACGAGCGGCGCTTGCTTATATACCGATTTTTGATTTCAATAGCCTGTTTTGAAAGCAATTTTAAGACTATTAAAACAAGTTTTTGGATGAAAAAGTAACAAGTATATGACGCGTAGACATTTTATCTTTCAAATGAAGTGTTTATCATACCATTTCGTTCAGTTATTTAAGAGCTATTAACGCTCAAAATCTCGGTCTCCAGCGTAACGCTTTCGTTCTCGAAACTTTGGTTTTACACCCCGGTATAGAAATGAAAGACGTAGTCCTACGTCAAAAAGTTCAATGCAACGATAAAGTGATTTAGAGTTGCGAATTAATCCATTGTGGTTTTTTGGAAGTCTCTGGATAAGTGTAACTAGTTTGATCATCCACTTGGAGAAAGTTATTTTACTGTTGGCGAGACGCTTGATGAACATGAAAGAACATGTTTTTTTGCGTGTGAATATATATTCCATTCAACGATGCACGTTATAAGTGTGAGTGTGTTAATTTCGGTGGCTGCCAGAAGAGCGGTTGAATAATTTTATTCCTTCAGTGATGTTGTCATTATAACGTGATTTTGTACATGTTTAAATCTTTCAATTTATATGAAGTTAAGAATGTGGTAGTGACGCGTATCTTGTTCTGTTTTGTGTATTTTTTCCGTTCGTTTCCGCGCGTGGAATTACCTTGTGTGTATGTGTGTTTCGCTTAATTTAACACAGCACAATCGCGAAACTTTTGATAGTGGTTGTTTATACCGCATTGGTCTTTGGTCAATGATCACATGTAGTTAGCGGTTTCAAGATGTGTATTTTGACAGTGTGATACAGTGAATACAACCACAGGGATTTATATTTTATATGAAAGATTTTTTAATCAATAAGAACAAAACCTACACTCGGACAATAATTTGGTGAGATCATTCATAATTAGTAGATAACATTATTTTAGTACGCTCGATGATCATAATATATTGCCGGATTGTTTTAGATGAGCTGAGTTCTGTCGGTTACCTTCTCAGGTTTCATAAGGACGACTTTTTGCCGTCGCAATAGAAGCTCGATAAATAGCATACTGGATGATTAACGGTTATTCCGGACATGATCACCGGTCCGATTGATTTTAGAGAAGTTCTCTCGGTTACCTTATCAGGTTTCCCAAAAATAAATGATGTAATAAATAACATAAACATGTGATAAATAACAGAATAGAACAGCCGTTCCAATTAATTCTATAGGTTTTCTTCCACAGCTTGTTGTAACACATGAGATTTACGGAATATCGCTACTCCGAGTGATCGACAGTTCGCGTTTACATAATCACATCACTTACCTCAGTGAATCCTGATTCTTACCTCTCCCACTAACAAATATCCCTTCCTTGATAAACGCTGAGGAACCACGCTAGAGATGCGACCCTTCTGGCCTTCGTGCAGCGAATATCATACTAACAATCCTTCCCTTCCCCTGGTGACTGTAAGGACATGGCCGGCGTCGTTATTGATCATTTAAAGCTCGAATCACCAAAAATTGCACAACGAGAATGATTTGCTAGTCCCAAGCGTCATTCTGTGTGTTCTTTGTGCAATTTGGATGGTTCAGGTCAATCACGGAGAGCAACTACGAATTGTACAGTCTACCCAAGCTCAAGCTCAAGACTTTTCGGGAATTTGTCAGTGAGTGGTAGACTCATGCTCTTTTTTTTTTAATCGTGACTTTTACATTATTTGGCCACTGGAGTACACGACAATATAGATGGATAGCTTAATGATTTCTTCATTGATAATACATAGTTTTCATGCTGAAACATCTTTTTTCGTGTGTGCACCTCATTTTTAGTCCTTTATTGCGTTATCCGCGGTTTTCGTTATTCGCGGTGAGCTTGCCCGACTATTTCGCCGATAATTAGGGTTCTACTGTATCTGTGGTGATCTATTCAAGTCGGTGTTGCATCATTATTACTATTGAACGGCGTTGGAGTTTATGCCGTTGGAGCAGTTGTTCACAAGTGGAAAAACGGCGTTCGTCGTCTCGTGGCTTCAATTCATACGGCACCCAATGTCCTATCTTTCGGATCATTCCAATTGCTTTTGAACGATCGGATATGGTTTGCTGAGCTACTTCAAGAGTATCTATTGATCGAGTAAAACCTCCAATTCATCATCTTCAAACTTTTTTGGTGGCCCGGAACTTTCTTCGACATGTTTGCTGAGTTGGAGCATGGTCACCATAAACTTCCACCAAAATGCGATGACTTTCCGCAGCTTTTTTCTTTATATTGAAGTAAGGAAGTAACACTCCCCACAAAAACACTCCCGTTGGTACGAAATTCGACATATTCGAAGTGGCAAAAAACTATGTTGTTTACTTTTTGACATATTCTGAAAAAGACGCGCAATGACAGTAGCTTTCCAACGAATGTCTGGAAATTAGATTCACTGGAATAATGATCGAGTTACGCCATCTGTTGTAAAACCGAAGAAACTTACCGATACACCTAATACATTTGCAAGTTATTCGTGTGTTTGATTATGCTTATACATAGTTTTTCTACATTTAGATTGCATACTTTCATTTGTTAAAATTATCGAGCGACAGCCACGATGTTTAATCAAATCTTTTCATCTTAAAATTGCGTTCATCGTATCGTTCAAATGGAAGAAATTTCACAAGTGGGAAAAATCTGAATCAATCTGTACATTTTGTCGAAAATCTGTACCCTGTACCGTACAGAATCTGTACCAAAAATAACGAAAAAATCTGTACCTATTCAGATAAATCTGTACGTGTGGCAACACTGATGTAGATTCCTGGTCCGGTAATCCTGTAGATTTACCAATTTTGGACCCATCGATAAAAAACCCGAGTGACCTTGGACGAGTTTTAGATCCATCTTCTTTCCATTCGCTGCGATTGAATTCAATCACTTTTTTCATTTGTTTGATAATAAGTTGGTTCTTCCAAACCAGAAATTCTTGTACTTGAATCGGATCTCCAAAAAATGCATGGTGGGACAGTTATGCCTAGAATATCAACATGGGACAATTGAGCTTGATGTTTTTTTTAAAGCTGGGAACAAACCATAAATTTTGTTTTGCTTTTCTGGAAGATTAGGCATAAAAACATCGTTTTATGAAGAAAAGTGAAAATTGTCAAAAAGTAACATGGGACAACTATGCGTAGAACGAAAGTATATCTGTTCCAATTTAAGTATTTGTCACATGTAGTTATGGACCAACTCTTTGAACAATCAAGAAACAAATCGGATATTTTCGAGGAATGCCGGAATGCCGGCGCTCTGGATAATGGCCTGACCGATTCCCATCTTTTCCGCTCCCTTTCAAACCATATGAAGGGCGTTACCTTCGTTTTTTGTTTTTAATAAAAGTTTTCGGTTAAAACGCTATGACCCCCATATTTCATTCCCCAACTCAATACATGGTCAAAAAAAAATTGTCAAACAAATTAAATTAAATTGAATCGGTAAAACAAAATTGTTTTTGTTTTGGCACGAAAATTTACTCCGACGAAGGATCATGTCTATTTTCAAGAATGACAAATCAAAAAACATGTCAACTTCACGTGGAATAGTTCCAAAATTAATTACTCTTTTTGCTGCGAACCAATTCTGATGATACCTAGTCCTCAAAATTCAAACTATACACCCTTATTCTCGTTTACGGCCGTATCCGTATATTGATTCGTCGGATACGATACGTCGTCAAAGAAAAAGCTATCCTCATTTACGGCCGTATTTCTGTGTACTAGATTTCTTTGGGTGACCTGTATTATCGATGACAGATGTTTTTTATTTTCACACTTGTTTTGTTTTGATTTGAGATTCGATCAGGAACAAGTGAATCATTAGGTTTTCTTTGCAAAGTAACGCCGCGTGTGATATTTTCCCGTTCACAGGTTGATACATAGAGCGTTCCGCCGAGGTAAGTTTGCTGCTCCGTATGCTTTTTCAGACTCCCATAAAACATTGGGGTTTTTGCATGATCTGAATAAATCAAGCAGAGAAGCAGCTGTAGGATTTAGCTTGAGACGATCGGGAAAATATTCAACGGTCTTTGCAGCGCTTTTCAAAACAAGTATACAGTGCTGGAACTGCTGCTACATTCGGCGTACTATCTAGGCGGCTAGAGAACTTCTGATGAATCGGCTTACTAGAAGTGCATTTGTACTTCGGCAGATGCAAATTGAGACATTGTTAGTTGCTAGTTGCTTTATCGGGTAACGATTTCAGATAGTTCGGTCTATTTGAGGAGTGATACGGGCAATTGCAGAGTTCGGAATACTGAAGACATATGCTAGGAATCACAAGTGTGAGGTGATGAAAATGCTCAACAAAATAATTTTTTGATGTAGTGTCAGGACTTAACTTAAAAATCGACATCAGCTGCGATGTCTTATTGAATTATCTCAATTGAAGTCGATGGTTTGGCAAAGAACTGAAATACATGATAAAGAATTTTTACAGAGTGTTCAACTGTACTCCAGACAAATACATCGGGTTGTGACCACCAGGACCATTGCAAATGGATGCAGCTTCTCAAGGAAGGATTGAAGTTAGATGAGGATGAGAGGATCGCCTTGCAAAGCGTAGGATAGGAAATTCGGGAGAGATATTTCCGTTGATTAGCAAACGAGAACTTGGCGAGGACATTATCTTCCCGATTAGTAACACAAATTCCGGAATCAAACGTATGTTCCGCATCACGCCGAGAAGGAAATTCTGCTGAGAAGATTTCGCTTATTAACTGAATGTTGCTCACGGAGTAATCTGGAATGACGTAATTGGTCGGGAATTCATAGTTTCCTGCCAAAGTATCTGCAGTGTGAAATTTTTCAACATAATCGGATACGTATCTCTCCATATAACCGGTGTGTGTGTGAATTACCGGTTGTCAAGTTCTATTTCGGTAATGGTAGTATTATTTTTTGTACTCTTTCACCAACTCGAAAAGAAGAAAAAAAATTCCACAGGTCAATCAGTCATTCAAGTGCTCATGCAGGTGTGCTTTAGTGCTCAGAATTTGGCTTTGTTTAGTCGCAGTCTTCCATTTGGGTTGTTGTTAATATCGTCGTTGGTTTCTGGCATGAAAAATCGAAACGTTTGATCATTTTTCCATCGGAAAAAAAAACTTCTAGTTCTAGGTTTTGAAAAATCTGTCCACCATGTCAACCAGTTATTGCAGTTCCGTTTCTTCGAATACCAATAGTTCCACTAGCGGCTGAATCATTCAAGGTTTACGGTATTCAAGACATATTCTCGAATGGGCCGAAAACCTCGCTATACCTTGCAAACTTTATGATGCGAAAAGGACGTCACAAAATTTCCAGCGAAGATGCAGAACAATAACCTGCGAAACATGAAGTCGATCGAGACGCGACACTGCATTTAGTCGAATATAACTGTATTCAATTGGGTTCGATTCAATGTATCCCAAGCATCACAAGGACCAAGATTATCAATGAGACGCTTAAGAGATTGGTTTAAGTGGCATCGCTGCTAGTAATAACGCTATTAAATCATGTGACCGAGTGGTTAGTGTCACACTTAACATGCTGAAGGTTCTGGTTGGGGGGATTGTTCGTTGAAAAAATTTCCTCCGACTTGCACTGTGGTCACGCGTATTTTAGAGCTTTGCCACTCAGAATGCATCCAAGGCGTGTTATTTGGCATAAAAATCTCAACAATGTACTAATAAGAATAAAGCAAGTAATACTACATTGAGACGGCGAAGTTCCTCAAGGAACGTTAGTGTCATTTAAGAAGAACACTTACCAACAAGAATCAAATAGTGAGCACTGTTTTGAAGGTAGAAGGGGAGGGGATTATTGACAAGATTTTCTGGAGCAAACTTGAATGTGCGTCGGCCTTACATGTGACCGATTTGTTGATTTTTCCTGTTAAAATGCGAATATCTACGTTGCGAAAGGGGATGTGAGGCTGCGTTTGTATTAAGAGTACCAATATTGTAGCTGACAGATCAGTGAATTATCCATATGGTTATACAGGATAAGGAGTGATGTTTTGCGTTTAGTAAGTTTAGTAAGGAGGTAAAAAAATGGAGAAGAGGTAGCTCTTACTAAACATCCTCCAGAGTTAGTGGCTGTGGTAGACTCATGCAGAGGAGAAGACGTCCGTTGTTGCTTCGGACGCTCTGCCTTGTTTCACTCGTTTCACCTTTCAAAACGGCGCATTCTCACACGACTCGTCACTTTTGGAAATCTCCTCAATAGTGGAATTAGACTAAAGGACAAAAGAAGGTATTTTAAATTTTCTCGCGCTTACTCCGTCAATTTCATCGTGTACATCGATGTTCTGAGTACGCTTTTCTCTTAACGGGCCAAACGCAACGTTAAATTCGTTGGTGTGTTGCGTTGCGGAGTCTGCAACTCCTTTGAATGGAAATTTACGCCCAACTCTTTGATGGATATAACATCACCGTATAGCTCAAGTAAGGTAAGTAGCGATTCTTCGTTTAAAATATTTTCGGACAAATCGTGGATTTTAACTTCCACTCCTCCGTTGTCCATTGACAACCGAACTTTAATGTTTGCTTTATTCGCCTCCTACTCGTGTTTCTTATTGTGATGCTCGACAGCATCCTGAGGTGTCTGCAGTTCGCAACATTTTACGTGAGCGCAGATTTGAGGATGGTTCATTTGTATCCTTTCCACTTAGTTAATGGACAGAGCAACAGTGAATGGGCACTTGAGGAAGTTGGACAAATCCACTTTGGAGGTGTTCTCACAGAAACGCACAGTAGTTACTTTTAACTAAGATAGCTGCTGAAAACCTGATGTTGTGTCAGTGAGGAATCGCAACCATTATTTTTTTTCCGAAGTGTTGGCACGCGAAATACTATTTGAAAAGAAAAAGTGATGAATTTGAATGAAAAGTAATGACGCTATGTCATTCCATCCGGATCATAATATTGATCGTTTGAATCATCAAACGGTTGTTGATCATATTTTCCACGTTTTCATCCGGATTATCAGCGTATTGCTGAAATTGTTAAATAATTGAATGGTGAATCACTCTGCGCTGCGGAATGTAGACTTGCTGAATCATTGTATTAATTTCTGCTGCTTGAATTTTTAGATAAGCTTTAATGAAATCACTGGAATACTGAAGTTTCAACTTCTGTTCTTCTTTATCAATGAATGAGACTTTTCAGTTCATACGTTTCTATTCAACTTCTGTTGTTCCAGTTCACATTAAAACGTCGAAGGATGGATACCATAATGCTGGGTTATAGCGCTATGATGGAGTCCAACGCTTCATCGTCAAGAAGAAGGAGAAGTGAAATTAGAAAGAAAAATGCTATCATGAATTTATCAGAAACAGAGTAAGTTGAACTTATTTTTTAAATAGCTTGAGGTTTATATGAAAAATTTCAGATTTAAAAAGAACTTTCGCTTGAACAAGGCAGCATTTCGGTACATTCTTCAGGAGATCCGAGAAGAGTTTCCTTGCCAAAAACACCATGGGCTATCGGTAGAGGATAAGCTTGCTGCCTGCCTACGTTTTTTTGCAGAAGGAGGCTACCAAAATGGAACTAGCAAGGACCATGATGTGGCAATAGCTCAGTCAACGTTCTCGAAGGTGCTTGACGAGATGCTGATTGTCCTCGAAACGAAAATTTGTCCAAAGTGGATAAATTTTACGATGACGCAAAATGAAATTAGAAATGCAAAACGATTTTTTTACGAAAAGTCAGAAATTCCAGGCATCATTATGTGTGTGGATGGTACACACATCAAAACAATTCCCCCAACTACAAATAGAAACTTGTACTATAATAGGAAAGAATTCTATAGCCTCAATACTATGATTTGTTGAGAAGAGATTTTTTGTTGATGTATGCCACCTTCATTGATAAATTTAACGACAGGATAGATACTGATGAACTGAAATTTAATTCAAAAATGGAAGCTTTATTAATTATGAAAATATGTTCATCAAACGCACATTATATAAATAAACGTATTATAATGAACAAAGTTTCAACAATCGAAAATTGTTTAAGATTTCGCACGAGCCTGGTTTGCTCAGTTGCTATTTTTTCTATTTTTCTACCATAAATTTGGATTTCAGAGTGCAGATTCATTACATTCCATTCAGTTTGCGTTACTACATAGTACATACCGCTCGAGGAAGGGTCCAGAATACCAAAAAAATGTTTAGCGATTGCAGTCTCAAAAAATAACAAAACGAAAAGAATGAACATTTGTTTTTTAATTTACAATCCTCTTATACTAATAAACTTGATGGAAAAACCAAACGACAAAATAATCGACGCAATTTTGCAAAAATTCATATAGTGAGAATATATGAAAATGACAATGATGAAACGAAGCACATTACTATATGAAGTAATAAAAAAAAGGAACAACCACAAACATATAAAAATGTGATCATGAACAAGGGTAATATATAGTAGAAAACAGCATTAAATTTGAATGTTGCAACATATAACAATTTCTGTACTGGTAAATGTATTGTAGGAATCCAGTTCTCTCGTGACATGTAAAAATTAACATGTAGAATTCGATACATTCTAAGAATTTGTAGCGCTCATGGGACCACCACGTTTCTGTTGATACAATTTTTGCGTGACGGAGGGTAGCTGCCCTGCAGAATCGGCTTTGCAAAGAAATATGGTAATATAGGTCAACGACTGGGAACAGTTAATTGAAGGGATTGCAACTGTTAGCAGTTTGACCAAGAACCGGAAGAATTCACTGCATGTATGGAAAAACCGATTGTATGAATGGCTACACAGCTACATTTGGTTCGCCGTTGTTAATCACGGCGGCAACGGCAGCAATTCGACTGTTCTGATCACAAAGCACCTTGCGTTAATCCAGCAATTTTTTACGGAGCAAAGCGTTCTGCATTTTGTATTGGGTATGGACAGAAGCTCACGCGGCTGTTGGGTTGGTTGCATGTTGCATGTCTAGTGAATCAGTTGCATTCTCAACGTTATTTTTCATGAGCATTCGACGCAAATTATCGGTATGTTGGTTTTTGCTGAACATTTGCATTAAAAATTGCTGAACAATTATGCATTTGTTGACATGATTTTGTGCTAGAATGTCGATTGAAGGTAGTATTCGGCTCAGCTGCGAAATGATGATTAGTCAGTCCACTGTAATCAGTCTGCAAACTTCGGTTAGAAAACTGTTGGTAGTTCTGCGGTGTTCGGTTGCGATCGACGCCGTTCGTCATTATTTGAACTGAACGACTGATTGCACGCATTTCATCTACTGAACCACTTGCTAAAGTGCGATCCTGGAAAGCTGTTATTTTTTGCTTTATCCGCCTCTAGCAGCGAATCAAGCTTTATGAATTCCTCAAAGTTGTTCATATTCAGACTAGCTTGCCTCGGTTGCTAATGAAATTTAAAGCTAGAAACTTTAACTTTTTCACTGGTCATTTAGTAGTAACAGAGGACAGTTTTTGTCGGGGTCGGCGGTTGCTTAGAAGGGATTTTCTCAATGCCAACAGCTGACTAGTCGTATAGCGGATAAGTCGGGTACACACGGACTGCATGTCCCATAGTGTGATAGTCGGCAATCCGCAATTTAGAATAGCCGGATCCGGTTTTTCTAGCGGAAGATTACCTTCGTTTAACTATTTCGAACAATCATATTGTTCAGTATACAAACATTTCCTATTTGTCCGAACAAGTCTCACCAGTTGTATATCTCGTTTGTTATAAAGCTGCACAAATAAAAACCCCAAAAATAAACTCCAATGTTCAGATAACTGTATCATAAATTTAATGCTTTCGATACGTAAAACACATCCTATCTGTCAACGATGTCGATAATGTAGTACACCAAAAACTTGATCTAGTACGACTGTAAATTGAAAATACGACGAATGGCTCGTACGAAAACAAGGATGGGATTTGCGTACGTATCCTATTCGTTCGAAAACTATGATAAGGGTGATAGTCCCCGTTGTCAAACGTATTTTCCGCAAGCTACTTTACACTTGTGTCAGCGTTTGATCCACTTCAATCAAGCCTTCGAGCGCTTCGTGGAACTTGATTTTCGATATCACTACTAGTGTCTCCAGTGATCTTTGCTCTATCGCCTCCCGCTCTCTAAATGACTTCCTCGTATTGATTTTGTGAGTTCGTTCAATGGAAAGCAATCACATGGTGTTCAATCAGGTGAATGTCGTTGAATGGTATTCATTACGAGATCGCGCAATGTTCTCAGAGAGAATATACGATTTGTTCCTTCACAAATCAGGTATGTTTTCTTTTTACAGCTTGTTGTAACAGACTCGTATACCAAATGTAAGTATACCTTGTTGAACAATTGGACACGAAAGTAAAATTCACCATGAAGAACATTGTAGAAATCGAAGAAACAGCGAGCACGAAAAACACGTACAGTGGAGTAAAAATTGAGTGGAGCGATTTTTGAAGATTTTGTTTGTGATTCCGATCCCCAAAGATAATGGGACGGATAAAGCCGAAGAGTACCGCCCTATTAACATGTTGCACACATTAGAAACAATACTAGAGCTTGTTGTGAAAGTCCAGCTGATGCATTTTGTAGATAACAACAATTTGCTAATACCGGAACAGTCGGGATATCGAGAGGGACAACCGCTCTGAATCTGGTGTTAGCAAAATGGAAAGAGAATATCGAGGCGAAAGAGACCATATTTGCGGTATTTCTGGATCTTAAACGCGCTTTTGAAACAATTTCTAGGCCCTTATTGTTACAAACATTGGAGCGCAATGGAATTGTAGGAATGTCGTACAAATGGTTCGAGATCTATTTGTGCGACAGAACTCAAAAGACTTGTTTTAATGATTCTATTTCCGATCCCATCAGCAACTCACTCGGGGTGCCGCAGGGAAGTGTCTTAGGGCCCATTTTTTTATTTTATATATAAATGATCTGCGACGGGTTTTACGATATTGTGATATTAATTTGTTCGCGGATGATACGGTACTGTTCATCGCAGCTAAGGATATAAAAGAAACCGAGGATCACATAAACGAAGATTTGCAATCTCTGGCTCAGTGGATTAAATTTAAACGATTGAAATTAAATGTTGGCAAAACAAAATACATGCTAATTTCTTCAGTAAACTCCAGTATTGACGTAAATTTTGAAATAGATGGTGAGACATTAGAACGCGTGAATGAAATCAAATACCTAGGAGTTATAATTGATGACAATTTAACTTTCAAGTCTCACATCAATAATGTCATCAAGAAGATTGCCAAGAAGTACGGCGTTTTGTGTGGTTTGAAGAAAGGACTGACGGTGAACAGTAAAATTTAATTGTATAAATCATTGATCTCACCGCACATAGACTTTTGCTCGTCGATCCTATTCCTTGCAAACAATACACAATTAACGAGATTGCAGCGTTTACAAAATAAGATTATGCGTTTGATTTTAAGATGTAGTAGATACACTTCCTCTAATTTGATGTTGGACGCGCTACAGTGGCTAGCTGTGAAGCAAAGAATTTATTACTTGATAATGGTGTTCGTCTTCAAAATGTTAAACGGTATGCTGCCTCGATACTTGTGTGATCGAATTGAAAGAGGAAGTGATGTTCATAGATACAATACTAGAAACGCGGATGATGCAAGAACACCTAACTTTATATTCAGTAGGTCGCAGAACTCGTTGTTATACAAAGGAATACATTTTTTCAATTCGATGCCCAGAGAAATGGAACGTGCAGCAACAATGTCAGAGTTTAGGGGAATGTGTATTTCCCACGTAAAATCTGTCTGTTTTTTTTTGTCAAATGATTTATTTATGTTTAATATTAATTGAAATTAGAAAATGTATTTACAGGTATCTCAAACTGCCATGTTCGTACGATGATTGATGTTTTGGTTTTTATGTTTTTTTTTATTATTAAATTTGTTAAAATTGTAGATTGGTAAAAAAAAGCCTCGCGCGCGTTTGGTGGGCCGTTTGGTTTGAGCCTCGGGCGCGTTTGGTGGGCCTGGACGAATGTTAATAATGAACACTGGCAGAAAACTGACACATGATGAAATTTTTATAAAGGGTCTGGAGTGAAAACTGGAATTGGGATAGCTCATTCGGAATTGTCGTAAACTATCTTTCATCAGATGGTTATATCGATTATTTATGATTGTAGCAGATCTCTTTTATGTTCTACAAAGAAACTTTTAGATATTGGGTTCAATTCCCAATCAGTCAAGGATTTTCTCGGGTTGGAAATTTTTCTGACATGCCTTAGAAAAAACATTGGGCCTGGAGTTGAGACCAAGGCGTTATACTATAGGTGGACCGCAATGTCAAAATTGCTGTTCGGCCATTGCTCGTGAAAAAACAAATTTGTTTACAAAGCAAATCATATCTTTTGGTGACAAATGCATTCGTTGGCAAAATAGCTGCTCGCGCTTCACTGTAGGCAGGTAATTTTCTGGATTTTTTTGTATAACAATTTCTCATAATTGCTTCTACTTTTTCAGATATCTACAATCAGCGGTCGAATTAAAAACAGTGCAGAAGGATGTTTTGAGTATATTTTACCTTCTAGCCGCGCAATCAATGCTTTTCTTTCCAAGCAAGCAGCGTTTTTCGTATGTGGTTTTATTGAGCATTTAAAAGAGAGTGTTATTTTTTTTTGTTTTATCACCAGGGCAAAAGCATGAAATAGAATCGTACGTGGTACGAATTTATCGGCACAATCTGATCAAGGACGGAGGCATCATCAAACGGAAACTACGCGAAAAACTTTTCGAAGAGATAAAACTGCGCCGCAACACTCGTGTGAAAATGGACGAGTTGGGCTGGGTGCTGATGAACCACAATTTGATAACACGTAATGAGCCAATCCAACAGCATGCCAATGGCAATCGACCAAATCATTTGAAATTGAACATGGAGCGGTTGTGAAACCTACTGGAGCAGCAAGAACAGAACAATCACCCTGGTAGGTCGGTTTGATATATTTATTACGCTAAAGAATGATTATATTTGTTGATTTTTCAGAGTTGACTTCCAAAAAGCAAAACAAATTCCTGCGTATGCTGGATGCAATTTTACAAAACGACATAGTTTTGAAGGAAATTAAAGAGATGGTAGCGGCGAATCGACTTCTATCGGAAATTCGTTATGTGACTACGGTGGAACGTATGCTGAAACACAATTTGGACCCCTCTTTGCGCTGCTGCTTTGTATGCCGAGAGTATTTCCGCACTGCCGATGAGTATACCAGTCATTTCGAAAAATTGCACGGTGAGAAATTTCTTATTGTTGCGGCGGTGGATCGATTTCAGACTAGTCAAAAGTTCAACGTTCTACATCACTACAATGCCCTTAATCCGGTGACAATATTCACGATTTGCAACGTATACCACACAGCCCTAATAAAAAAAAACAAGAAAAGACGGGTCTAATATTTTACAATAAAGTCTACAATCTACCACTTTCCACGAAAATCGGAGAACCACTATATCGGTTAGACATGGAATGGCTGATACATATAAGGCAGAAAAAATGTTTAACTTTGGAATTCAACATCCTATATTTCCTCGTACCATTAAGTTCATGACGCATTTGATGTCGGTCATCGTAACTGCTTCTATGGAAATGACGTGAGCATATGATTTGATTTTTGATTTTTATCTCCATCTCGGAGAAAAGTGTGGTAAACAATGTCCGGGTTATTTTTCGTTATGAGAACCTTGTTTCCACATCCTTTTACTGCACAATAATACGGCATCTGAAGTAAATAAAATATTCACAATATAATTTTGGCATGATAGAGAACCGCGAGATGAACGATTATCTGTGGAGGAGTTGGACAACAGATTTCTTAGACTTATAGCACTTTTATCACACTCACAAGCTAATCAAATCCTCACTGTCCCCCAAAAATATTGAATAATATATAATTTTTTTACCAAAATATATATTTTTTTAAGGCACGTAGCTTGACGGGGCCGGGAGTCCAATATTTTAACAATTTTTGTCTTACAACTATGTTAGTAATATGTAACCGATTACTCGCGGTTGGCTCGAGGTTAGTATTACAAAGATCTCATAATTGGGATGTTGCAGTCTCCAGTACTATGTATGTGTGGCCGACACGGGATACTTCCTATTGGAGTATAACTGACCATTGATCAGCGACGCCCCCCTAGTCTGTACCTCATATCAATCGTGGTGCGTCTCTCTTGACTCGAGGAATCCAGGGTAGAATGGTCACTGGACGGTACAATCTTCAGCTCGTGTAGAGTTGCCATGAGCGGTACAACCTTTGGCTCTTGTTGAATGATCAGTGGCCTCCGACCTGTGTATCTGTAAAGAGTATGTGTATGTTTAATTACATTACATGGAGCGGTTATAATATATAATATAAATACCTTATTGCAGCTATAGTACACTATTTTTCACGAATATATATTTGTTTATTTCTTCCTTCAGTTGTTTTCCTCAGCGAGTTGATATGAAACCATAACCACACAACCAAACAAAAAGTAAATAATTCAGAAAGCTACGTCTCGCTACTCGTCTCAGGTATTGTCATGAAAGTGTCAAGAACGAAACACCTATAGTTTAGCATCTTGGTTGAGACTATGACTATGTCAATGTCAATATGGATAAGAACATTGTTTGGTTTTTCGCAGTTTGTGCCTATTTTTACTGTTTTATTAATAGATATTTATGCCTGCAACAGATCCAGCTCGCTTTGTTTTTTTTTTATAATTATCATCTATAAGATAAATCATCCTGCTCAAACCTTTGTAGGGGTATGAGGAGGGCCATCATCATCTTAAAAAAAAAAGAGATATTTTGTATGAATTTGCACTGTTTGGAAAAATATTGCAGCGAAATTAAGGAAGATAGAAGTCAGGTACATTCCTCGCTAACAACTTGATGGAGCTGGATGTGCTATTCATCACTCCTCAAGCATTGTTCTCGAAGTTTTTTTTTTCTCTTCTCCCCAACGAGTTGGTTTTTTTTTCTCGTGTGTTCTGTGGTGAATTAGTGCCCAAAGTGCCCAAAGCAGCCAGAACCGAGGAAGCAGCGCCTCTGCAGTGGTCTGGATCGGCGTCTGTAGTGGATCAATAACCATAACGGCATCGTCAACACGTGGTTGACGCTCAGTTGAGTACAACAATAACTTCTGCTATTGTGTTGTCTCCGTAGCGCGTGACTTTTGTGTCTCCCTTAATAGGGTAACAGAGCGCATATCGGAACAACAAATTTATGTGATTATTTTTATTTTATTTAAGTTTTTTTTTTTTTACAAGTGAGATAAAAAAATTGTAAAGATAATAATCGTTCGTTCTAAGAATGGAGGAGGGTGGGGGTCTAGACATGGACATTTCAGACTCCCCCTCGCTTGCTCAAGCAGGGTGTAGTAAGTCCCTTAAACGGACTCCTATGCCCGAAGATTCTTCTTCTGGGGACGAGTCAACTCACACTACCAAGCCCCCCTCCAAAAAAAAGATTGCAAACCTTTCCCCTGATTCCTCCAATACTTCCACCCAATCATCGACATCCCTTCCCCCCTCTGATGTTACTGTCCCCACTCAAACCTTGTCCTCGAATTCCTCTCCTATTGTTTCCGCTCCCCGTGTCAGGGTTTATCCGGACGATGCGCCTGACGCTGGTCCTTGGGTTGTTTTTTTCCGGCCCAAACCTAATGGTAAAGCCTTGAGGGTCGTACAGATTATGACAGATCTGAAAAGATACACCTCTGTTTCGGAAATTTGCAAAGTAAGACCGAACAAACTGCGAGTTGTCGTGACTAACCGAAAGGACGCGAACGATATTGTTGCTGATAAGCATTTCATCCTCGAATATCGAGTTTTTATTCCCTCCCATAACGTAGAAATTGGGGGCGTTATATCTGAAACGGGTCTGACGTGCAAAACTATAGAAAGTATGGGAGTTGGCAGGTTCAAGAGGCTTCCTTCGATGGAAGTCAAAATCTTGGAATGTCGCCAAGTTGGAAAAGTTACCCAGGAAGGAGTAGAAAAGAAATTTACGCCGTACGACTCGTTTCGAGTCACTTTTGCTGGTGCCGCCCTCCCTGACTACGTTATGGTGGACAAATTGAGGCTGCCGGTGCGACTCTTCGTGCCAAAGCCCATGACTTGCAACAAATGCAAGTCAGTTGGTCATACAGCAGCTTATTGCGCCAACAAGGAGCGCTGTGCCACATGCGGAGAGCAACATGAGGGGAAATCCTGCAGTGCGACTGAGCATAAGTGTCCATATTGCGGGGGATCCCCACACGTGCTCTCAGCTTGTGAAACTTACAAGAGTCGCTGGGATAAACAAAAGCGCTCTTTGAAGGAACGCTCGAAACGCACTTTCGCGGATATCTTAAAGGGCGCTTCCCCACTGGCTCAACAACAACCATTACCAACAAACAATGTCTTTGCTTCACTGCCAGTTGACGAATTGGAAGCGGATACAGCTAACGAGGGCACACCGTTTATTTTCAAAGGGAATTCCCGGCGCAAAAATGTGTCCACTCCCAAAGTTCAACGACAAGTCCCATCGGTGGTACCCCATGTTAGCTTGCCTAAAATATCGAGTGCAGCGGACAAGCAAAATCAGGTTCCTCCTGGCTTCCGTGGGAATAGTTCACCTTCGAACGACCCAGCACTCGAGGGGACATCAAAAACCCCAACTGTCCCTTTTTTTGCGTCCAGCTCAACTTCCCAATCGGGATTTATAAAGTTGACTGACCTTGTGGATCAAATCTTCACGTGTTTTAATGTTTCCGATTCCATCAGAACCATTGTCATCTCAATGCTTCCAGTACTAAAGACAATTTTGCAACAATTGATGCAAACATGGCCCCTCCTTGCAATGATTATCTCTCTTGATGTCTAATTTGAATAGAGAGGTCGGAGATATCACTGTTTTACAGTGGAATTGTCGTAGTCTTATCCCTAAATTGGATGCATTCAAATTTTTAATTCATAAGTTCAATTGTGATGTTTTTGCTCTGTCCGAAACTTGGCTTTCTTCGCGAGATGATCTCTCTTTCCACGATTTTAATATTATACGCTTGGACCGTGATGACAGATACGGAGGGGTGCTATTGGGGATCAATAAGTGCCACTCATTTTTCCGAATTGACCTTCCACCTATTGGAGGGATCGAAGCTGTTGCTTGTCATGCAAACATTAAAGGCAAAGACCTCTGTATTGTCAGCTTGTATTGGCCTCCGAGAGCTGCGGTTAGCCGCAAGCAACTTGTTGACATGTGCTCACTCCTTCCTGAGCCACGATTGATCTTGGGAGACTTCAACTCTCACGGAACTGCCTGGGGGGAACAGTACGACGACAATCGTTCATCGTTGATATATGACTTTTGTAACAGCTTCAATATGACCGTTTTGAACACTGGGGAAACAACACGTGTACCTAAACCTCCTGCTAACCCAAGTGCTCTTGACCTCTCGCTTTGCTCGAATTCACTATCGTTAGATTGCAAGTGGAATGTAATCCAGGATCCCAACGGTAGTGATCACTTGCCAATCAAAATTTCCATCACCATTGGGTCGAATTCTTCTGAATCTATAAACATGGCATATGACCTCACAAGACACATTGACTGGAAAAAATATGCGGACGCGATTACTCTAGCCATCAATTCCAGAGATGGTTTACCTCCATTGGAGGAGTATAACTTCCTTTCTCGTTTGATCCATGACAGCGCGGTTCGCGCTCAAACGAAACCCATCCCAGGTTCCACCATTCACCGAAGGCCTCCCAATCCATGGTGGGATAGCCAATGTTCAAAGCTTTATGTAGAAAAATCGAATGCATTTAAAGCTTTTCGGAAACGAGGAACCATTGACAATTTTCAAACGTATTTAGACTTTGAAAATCAATTTAAAAACTTGATCAAAGGTAAAAAACGTGCTTATTGGCGAAATTTCGTGGGAGGTTTGTCACGAGAAACGTCAATGAAAAAATTATGGAAAGTGGCTCGAAACATGAGAAATCGCTCTTCATCGAATGAAAGCGAGGAACATTCACATCGATGGATTTTTAATTTTGCGCGAAAGGTTTGTCCCGATTTCGCTCCCGTGCAAAGAATTGTTCGAGATATACCACAAGATAGGTGCGATCTTGATTCCGAGTTTTCGATGGTAGAATTCTCTCTTGCTCTCCTTTCAAGTAACAATTCGGCTCCAGGATCGGATAGAATTAAGTTCAACTTGTTGAAAAACCTCCCCGATGTGGCCAAACATCGCTTGTTGAATTTATTCAATAAGTTTCTGGAGCATAATGTTGTTCCGGATGATTGGAGACAAGTACGAGTTATAGCTATTCAAAAACCCGGAAAACCCGCGTCCGACTTCAATTCGTACCGCCCAATAGCAATGCTGTCTTGTATACGGAAATTGTTGGAGAAAATGATCTTGTTTCGCCTTGATCGTTGGGTTGAAACGAATGCCTTACTCTCAGATACACAATATGGGTTCCGCAGGGGCAAGGGGACGAATGATTGTCTTGCGTTGCTTTCATCAGAAATTCAAATGGCTTACGCCGAAAAAAAACAAATGGCTTCAGTATTCTTGGACATAAAGGGGGCCTTTGATTCTGTTTCAATAGAGGTTTTGTCAGACAAATTACACTCTCGGGGTCTGCCGCCTCTATTGAATAATATGTTATATAACTTGCTTTGTGAGAAACATTTGAACTTTTCTCACGGAGATTCGGCAGTAAGTCGGTTCTCTTACATGGGCCTCCCCCAGGGCTCATGTTTAAGCCCCCTTTTGTACAACTTCTATGTAAGCGACATCGACAATTGCCTTACACAAAATTGCAGCCTAAGACAACTTGCAGATGATGGAGTGGTGTCTGTCGTAGGATCAAACGAATCCGACCTGCAAGGACCCTTACAAGATACTTTGAACAATTTTTCAACCTGGGCCATTGGGCTAGGGATCGAATTCTCCACGGAGAAAACAGAGATGGTGGTTTTTTCTAGGAAGCATAGACCAGCAAAACCAAAGCTTCAACTTTTGGGTAAACCGATCACTCATGCTATGTCATTCAAGTATCTTGGGGTCTGGTTCGACTCCAAATGTACTTGGGGGGTCCATATTAGGTATCTGAGTAAAAAATGTCAACAAAGAATAAACTTTCTCCGTACAATTACCGGCACCTGGTGGGGAGCCCATCCCGAAGATCTTATAATGTTGTATCGAACAACTATTCTCTCAGTGATGGAGTATGGCAGTTTCTGTTTTCAATCAGCTGCCAAAACACACCTCATTAAACTCGAGCGAATTCAGTATCTTTGTCTCCGTATTGCGTTGGGATGTATGCCCTCAACGCATACCATGAGTCTCGAGGTTTTGGCAGGCCTACTCCCACTAAAAGATCGCTTCAATTTATTATCTCTTCGGTTCCTCATCCGGTGTAAGGTTATGAACCCATTGGTGATCGGGAATTTTGAGCAGCTGATCGAGCTAAATTTTCACTCCGGATTCATGAGTTCATATCATGAATTCATCTCCATGCAGGTTGATCCTTCTTCGTATATTCCCAACCGTGTTTGTTTTCCTGACTACATCAATTCCTCTGTGCATTTTGATCTGTCCATGAAACAGGATATCCATGGATATTCAGATTATCAACGATCGAGGATCGCTCCAACGATCTTCGATTCAAAGTATGGGGGTATCAATTGTGATAATATGTACTTTACTGATGGGTCCTCTATGAATGAGTCCACAGGATTTGGAGTGTTCAACGAAATTTTTAGCACCTCCCACAGTCTTCAGAATCCTTGCTCAGTGTATATTGCTGAATTGGCAGCGATATACTGGGCGCTGGACAGCGTCGCCTCACGACCTGTTGAACACTATTACATTGTAACGGATAGTCTTAGCTCTGTCGAAGCTATCCGTTCAGTGAGGCCGGAAAAGCACTCGCCGTACTTCCTTGAGAGAATACGAGAAATTTTGAGTGCTTTATCCAGACGCTGTTATGTCATTACCTTTGTCTGGGTCCCTTCACATTGCTCAATTCCGGGTAATGAGAGGGCTGACTCATTAGCAAAGGTAGGTGCGATTGAAGGCGACATTTACCAGCGTCAAATCGCCTTCAATGAATTTTTTTCTTTAGTCCGTAAAAATACCATCGCTAACTGGCAACGCAAATGGAACGAAGATGAATTGGGCCGGTGGTTTCACTCGATTATCCCTAAGGTTAGCCTCAAACCGTGGTTCAAAAGTCTGGACTTGAGTCGGGACTTTATTCGCACCTTCTCCCGACTCATGTCCAATCACTGTTCGTTAGATGCGCTTCTCTTTCGTTTCAATCTTTCCAGCAACAATCTCTGCGTCTGTGGTCAAGGTTATCACGACATCGAGCATGTTGTTTGGTCGTGCGAGATGTATCTTGTCGCCAGATCGAATTTAGAAAACTCCCTTCGGGCCCGAGGAAGACAGCCCAATGTGCCGGTGAGAGATGTGTTGGCTCGGTTAGACCTTGATTACATGACCCAAATATATGTTTTCCTTAAAGCTATCGATCTTCGTGTGTGATTGTACCTATGTCCTTATACCCTCCTTTTCATCCATTGCGAGCGATTGGCCCCCTTGGTATAAACAGTAAAATAAGTTAAAATGTAAATATACAATAGATTTAAGAATCGAGTGTGATCATCAACATTGTAACAATTCCCTTATATCCCATCCCTTTCCTGAAAGATGTCACCCTCTAAACTCGAGTAAACCGCGAGTAATCGGTTTTCCACCTTACTAACCATAGTGTTAGGAAAATTATTTATGTATAGTTTTAAAACATATACTTAAGAATTCGGCTCCTTTAAACTAATGTAACTGAGCCTGTAAAAATAAACGATTTATATAAAAAAAATAAAGAAGTCAGGTGTTGAAGAACAAATTGTAGAGCGGTTAGAGAACTTTAATCTGGTTGATAGAAACAATCAATTGTGAATTTTCGGGATAAAATTAATAATCTATCTATATATATAAAAATGGAGTGATGTCTGTCTGATTCTTATAGACTCGGAAACTACTGAACCGATCGACATGAAAATTGGTATGTAGGGGTTTTTGGGGCCGGGGAAGGTTTTCGTGATATTTTGAGACCCCTCCCCCCTCTCTAAGGGGGGGGCTGCCATACAAATGAAACACAAATTTCTGCATTACTCGAGAATTAATCAAGTAAATGGACGGGACGTAGTTTGCCGGGTTAGCTAGTAACACTTAAAAATAACTTTCTTTAAAGTATTTCAATTCCAAAATGTTATTTAAATCCACTAATTTAGATGTCACATAACTATATCCTGTACCATTTTTTCTCATATTTATACGGCAGCAACAGAATCGTCTTACGAAATGTACTTTTTAAGGTAGAGCCTGTTTGAGGCAAATAGTGTCCGAAACAAAAAAAGTTCTGTAACTCTGTCTTTGTTGAAGTTTTCATTGTTTTCCAAATTTTCATCAGATATGATCGTCTATTGCTATCTGGGAGATTCTGGATAATTTTTCGCTGTGTTCTCAGTTTAATGGGATGAAAATAAAATTTCTCTTTTATATTCAAAAAAACCAAAAAAAATATGTATGAAAAACGAATGAAATTTGTTTTTTTGGTCTCGATTATATACAGGAATCGATTATAAGAAATCCGAGACTGTATATAATCGAGGTCGCCTCGTACCATTGCGAAACCAATCGTATGCGTAACAGCGCAATACATTCTTGTTTTGCTGCGGCGAACCGTCAGTGTCTGCTTTGTTACAGTGCGCATCGGACGCCAAAATTGTTTGCTCACGAACTTGCAAAAAAAAAAAAACAAGAGGAAGAGAAATGAACGCTCATACGACGGGTGCTAGTTTTTCCACACTAATCATCCCTGACTGTTTACAATGTCGTTTTCTTGAATAGTAACTTTGTGGAATTGTCATCGAGAAGATTTTCGGTTGTTCGCGTTCATTCAGGGTTTTTCACGACGCACGCTGCTTACAGGGTGCATTCACAAAATGCGAAGATTGTGTTTTCCCTGAGTAGCTATCCTCTTGTTTTAATATCTTTTATGTTTGTAAGCTCAACCAAAGACATTTAATCTGTCTTTAGACACACAATTGAATCTGATTTCACGCCCATGGAAATTGTAACCAAACGACTGTTACGTGTGATAATTGCACCATGTTCTACACTTCTAAATCCAGTTTTTGATCCGCGGAAATACGAAATACTTTTAAATTTTGCCTCGGCCAGGCTTCATTCAATATTCTCTTAAGGAAAGAACTGAATTGTTGAATGTTTGTTGAGTTTTTGCATTCACAGGTTTACTGAAAATAATTAGTAATGTTCGCTGGTAGAATCGAGCAAATAAACGAAATATTTGTTTGAAAACTTCACTCCTTTTTTCTCTCTCTCTATATATTAAAGGAATGTAAATTAGAATAATTATATTCTGAAAACTCGCCTACTTTATCGAAAATTGAAGCTTTTGTGTGCCATGAAATCATCGAATGTCGTTGTTTGATTAAATGATTTTATAATTCTCGAGCTATCCATATATACGTATACGGGGATCTGTATAAATGATGAGGGTACCCTCAGAACGCGACGGCCTGTGACGAAAGTATTTCTATGGTGTTCTTCCCTTCCTCACCACCGCCATCATGAATTGGAGAAAAAAAAACGAAAATCTAAACTAAAATGGCCATCCCGAAAAGAAGTTGAATTTTTTCACCCTACCTAATGCCATAAACTCAGCGATTCACAAGTTTAAAAATCCAAACTAAATCCTCTTCAGCGCACCCTTCCCATATTTAGGAATGCAACGAACCGCAACCAAATCACCCCTCTTCAGCAGGGGTGAATATAGAAAAATACGATGAAATAATGGTGCTGCTGCTGTTGGCTTGAGCACGGGTCCTTACGTACCATTCACCGCTGCCGCCGCCGCTTCTCGGGCCTGCAATTTGTAACGGAAAGTCACGTGCCCCAAGTTTCACGCGCTGCTGCCACTTCTGCGCAACGAAGCGAAAACTCTACCAAACACATTACCTATCCTCTTCGCTGGTGCGCACAAAGTAAGTGTGGAGAATCCTGATGGGAAATAAGCTGTTATTATTCGGAACTTCCTCGTCCCTCAGACCATACCACCACCAATCGAACCTTGGAACGTCGTAGTTGTAATGAGAGGTTGAAAGGAGGGCGCGTGCCTAGAATAGCCACTCGAGCGGTGTGTTTTCTTCTTCTGGTGCGGTGCGGTGGAACGATTTGACCTCCGAAATAAATTAAGGGATGCATCGCTTTGGAGTCGATTTGGCGCGTACGCGTGCCTCACTTAACGGTGGCTTCACCCGGCGAATGGGGCTTCGGTTGTGCGATTCGAATCAAACTGGGTGTTGAAAATTTTGTTGTTGAAATTTTTGAAGAGAAATAAATCTACTGTTTACCCGGTAATGATCGAAATTTCGGGTCGAATATGTGTAATCGAATTACACTAGATTACGTTGGAAAGGTAAGCTTTCGTTATCTAAACAGTTTTTGTGCAGTTTTTTTCTTATTGCTTGCCAAAATTTTGTTTGAAAACAAGCCTAACATTGACACCAGCAGAGAGGAAATAAGTCATATTTGACAATTTTAATCCGATAAAGTCGAAAACGTAAGCCAGCCGATTGAATAGCCATACAGTATAGAGCAGTGGTGGCCAAACTTTTATTGCATTACGGACGACTAATTATTCGAATGTTAGGCTGCGGGCTACAATCGTTGACTGTATCAAGAAGTCATTAGGAAATGAATTGAATACTAGACAGTAAAACAAAGTTTGAACTAGGATTGAGCGATCTTGCATCGATATTCAGACGATCGATCTTTTCCTCTCCGATTTCCGATTTTTTGATTCGTTCTTTGTATTGCAAAAAATCGCGAAAATCGATCTTGATCGTTCGAGGATAGCGCTCATATAGGGATCACCATTTAACAAACGATTTCATCTTTCGGGAATATATCGATGGTATAAATTGGAAAAAAATCTAGATACTATCGCTTTATGCTCATCCATTTTTCGATGGATTTAGGAAATGGTTTCTAGTGCCCCCTTTTAGCTGAAGGTTTTTTAAATATACTCAAACTCATCGACATTTTTGGCATATTCTCACAAAATTTGCTTCGCACTCTAACGATTGATCTCATCAAAAACCACTTGATAGGCAGCAGTTTGTAAGCGTTTGTGTATGTTTGGTCATTACAATACAATTGGATACAAGTTATATCCAATCGACTTGGTTGACAGTGAAAATTGTGATGAAATTGGATGGTGACATCAGGTCCAGCTGAAGCGTTCTTTTCTAGAACTGAGACTACTACCAAGATTTCGACTAAATGCCAGACGTATGGCACGGCTTAATTTTATGATATTATTGTCAGTGGAGTTCTAGATGAATATCAGTTGTTGCATTTCTAATAATAATTTTCAATTAATTTATTTAATCAAATGATTCAATAACGGTACATGATAAATGCTCTGAAAAATACAATGTATCCGGGCTTTCAAGTTTTTTTTGTGACCTTCATGTTGAGAATTAAAATAAAATTCCTTTGATGTTTGAATAATGTGAAATGTTCACTCCATGTTTAAATAAAAAACTACACTTATATAGAATAAGTGAATAAATTAGAAAAAAAGCATTCAAATTTCAAAGATCGATCCAGCAAAGATCGATTCTCTGGTAACGATTCAATCAATGAATTGATGCCTACGCCATTTAGACAATCGATCCGGCAAGATTGATCTTTTTCTGAAGATTGGAAAAGCCTAATCCTGGTTTGTGCCCTCCTGTACTTGCGCGCAAAATCATAACTCACATACTCATGCACATTGTCTTAGGCTCTGCGTGTCTCTGTAATTTTGCTATTGTTTTTTGCTGATGCTATTTTTCGGTATTATTTGTATTTATTTAATGCAAAAAAGATACAGTGATTTACCTCTGATGGGTCATACCGAGGCAACACTCAGTGTCGCATTAGAGGCAATTGTGACCTGTAATTCGACTTATCAACAAACACAATACAATGTGAAAAATAAGTTAGAACAGGAAAAAAATTGAAAATCTAACAAATAATCACTACAAAAGTGTGCAAAATACATAATCTAGTACAATGGTTGAAAACGCCCCCAAAAATTTATCATATGGTAGAAACTTGCACAAAGGAGGTTTACAAAAACGTCCAATTAGAGAATCATATCAAAATATCCAATTATTCATGTCGCATTACAGATATGTCCAATTAGCTAGATGTTCAATTAGAGGCGAATCACTTTTTCTAATTAAATGAAAATTATTGATTCTCGGTCTGTGAGACCAATTAACCAATTAACTAGAAATATAAGAACTATATCTATCGAAAATGTTGGCCTCTATTATGTAAATTCGATCTAACGATCTAATCAAATCGAGTTGTCAAATGTTTCTTATAGCAAAGCATCAGGAATGTAACAAGCAAACCAAACAGCTCGAAAAATTATGCCGACAGCTTTCACCCGACTGTATCTATAATAGTGAAATGGAGTCAACAAGCAAAATTCTGTTCAACTAAAATTACATAATAGGTCCTAATATTTAATTTTAGAAATTTTTAATTTCTCATTCATCACTGTTGTTCTGCTCATGACTATGTTTCTTAAAAAAAATAATCTGCACATTCAATTCTTCATTAAAGCTCGCATACGCAGTCTTCAAAAGCGAAGTTTTGTTCGAAAATTTAGTTTTTATCGGTTTTCGAAACCTTATGCCGGATGTATCCAACATTTTCGATTGGTCATTTAACAAATGATCGAACAACTGGATGTGTTAATACTAAATTACTAAACATTTTGAAAGAAAATATAAAACCGGAACTTTGATGTTAGCTTAAACACTTTATAAAACGATCACGGCCAAAGGTGGAGGGATATTGGAGGTGACGCTATCCTAGACCAGCTGGCGGGCGCCTTGGAACACCTAGGCGGGCGACCGGTAGACCGCGGACCATCCGAATTGTATTTTCGCATTTATAAAATAAAAAAATAGAGTTTTTTTTTCGATTTGCAACTTTTTTCCGATACATTTTAACAGCCTGTGAATACCAACCAAATGAAGTAAACAAAAATGGTAAAAGAGTTTTTTGGTGCGAAAATATATTATTTTCTGTAATTGTTCGGTTTCAGGTTCGTCAAAGCTGATCTGAGGGTAGGAATGACTTGATAATCATTGATAGTATGTAAATAGTGGAATGTACCATCAACGACAGTGGTACACGCATCCCATAAATCTCATTAATTATGTGCTGCGAAAAACCGTTAACTTTCGATAGACACATTCAGACAAATTCTCGACGGTGCCAACATACCCCGCAAAACTGAGTATAATGCCCGGGAATCTTGGGCGGCCTCCATATTTTTCCCACCGATACCCTCTAGCTAGCTAAATGGAGGAGGGTAAAGCCGTTAACTTGGTTGACTGAGGGTGTTTCGTCGTATCGTTGAACTGCGTCTCACACAAACACACACACACACACATTGTTGATACCTAAGCAGACAACGACTTACGACCTGCAGATGCGGGGTACCCTCATCGGAAACCGAACAACAACTATAAACAGCAGCAGCAGCAAAGAACGCATCCACAAATCAGCTCATCATCCTCGGCCAGCCGTTGAACCTGGCTTCCAACGTATTTTTCTGGTTTTCATTTTCATCCACTAGATTACACCTTCAACGACGAGTGTTTTTTTTGCGTCTTCGTTGTTTTTTTTTATTGGAACTTTGGTATAACCAAAAAGGGGTGAATTTAGTCGCATATATTAGAGAGAGGGCTATTTTTTTTGGAGTGACAGTTGGTGGTGCACTCTTCGCTGGTCACGATTTTTGGGCTGCATGAGTTGGGCTATTTATTGATGGATTGATTTCATAATTTTTCACATTTATTTATTGATACAAAAAAAAATTGAGATAGAGACATTATGAAGCTACCTTTAGAATGGTTGAATGTTAAATTTTGCGTGTTTATTCCACCCGAAAAACAATTACTATTTTTGCTTCATAGAAATGGAACATGGAGACCAATGTTGTTTACGTCGAATTGCGTGGCAAGGTTGCCACATTTGCTCAACTCGATTGGACTTGAGCTTGAACAGAATGCAAAATTGTGCTTTTTCCATTCAACAGAATACAACCAACAATATGTGGGGATGATGAATGTATGTGTATGTGGGGACGAATACGATCGAACTTCATTTTGTGTTTGAACACACGCGCAATGTCATGACAATGCATTGCGCTTTGGCCTGGCTCTAACTAAAGCTGTGTCGGCGTTGCTCATGATAGTGTCTCGCAAGTGAATGTATTATTCCTCGCACCGCTTTTGTTGATTGTGTAGTAAGAACTGCAGTCGTTCAATCTCTACTTTCGCGTATATATCGACCATAAATTGTTGGCACAGCTTACGATATCTTGAATTGGCGTTTCTTGACCATGTCAAATCACCATATGATAAACATAAAAATCCTTCGAGCGCGCCCTCTGTTTGTTTCGTCGCATGTTCATAAATATTAAATCAAAATGAGAAATGATGTTCATAATGAATTAAGTATCTGTGACGGGGTCTCGTTGGTCTAATGTTTATGCAAGAGATTTTTCGTTAAAGAAACCCTTCTGACTTGCACTGTAGTCACGCGTATTCTTGAGCTTGACACTCCAGAATACATTCAAGGCGTATTGTTCGTCATAGAAATCTCAACTATTTACTAATAAAAATGACGCAAGTAGTACTACGTTGAGAGGGCAAACCTTGGGAACGTTAGTGCCATTTGAAGAAGAACATAGCGAGGGTCGTATGAACGGTGTGTGTCAACGATGAATTCCAGATTATTGTTTTTTCTTCGCATTAAATTTCTCGTGTCACCGTGCTATCATGATTCCAGCAGCGCTTGTGCTTTGGATCTACACACGTGCTCTCCAGCTGATGTTTTATCAGGGTTGATGGCAATAGCGTGATTGTCATTTTGTAATCCGAGCAAATGTAATTTTAAGAATTTCTCATTGTGCTCATTCAAAAAGGCGTCCAGCTCGTCGGAGATGCTCCCTGCTTTAGATGAATTGATGTTACTTTTGTATTTGTAGATGGATGTTCAATGAAGCGGGCGTTACGCCATCAGTCATTGAACAACTTAAATAAATTCGTTCTGTTGAAAAAACGAACAACGGTTAAATTATTAGAATATTTTTGACGCAAAAATAATAAAATCGCAATTAAAAATAGGGAATTGGGATCAACATTTAAGGTTATATGTATGGTATGAAGTCAAATTTTTGAAAAAAATATCCAGATCTTTTTTTCTGTATAGAGCCACCCTATTCGGTATTAAATGTATGGTTATCGGTATCCTACCGGTATCATATATAGTTTACAACCTATTCTCATACCTACCAAGTATTTTTAGTATAATTTCATCATTTTATTCCTCTTATTCGTCTAATTTTTGTATTTAGATCTTTCAGTTTTATAGTAGTCTCTATTTTTGTCCGTCCAAATTTTATTTTAATTATAATAATTGTGACGATTAGAAACACTATTATGGTTGTCAAACTAAATGATACGATGTGAAATTTAAAATGAAGGCTCTCTGTTTTAAGTTTAATATAATTTAGTTTCTCTCTTTCAATTTCTTTTTCATTGATTATTTTGTTATAGGTTGTGTTTTTGTTCGATTGTATTATTTTAAATTGATATTGTGCCTCGTGTACGATAAATGTCTTGTTTTCAATACACATTTCTTCTGTTATTTTCAGTATTTTAGGTGGAAAAATTGTAATTTGACCTTGAATGGTTGTAATGTTTGTAGGTTTTCTTATAATAATCAATGTGTCAGTATAAATATTTTCATTGATTTCTTCGTCCTCAGTACATTTAGGGGCTAGTAAATATTGGTTACATTCATATTTTTCCTCTGGTGTACAACTATTCCATAGTGTACCATTTTTGTCAATCAATCTGTACTCTCTTTTCATATTTTCGATAGGTAAAATTCTATAAAGTTGAATTTTATTTATTTCCCTTGGAACTTTGTATATAAAGAGCATATTTCTGTTGTTAGAAGTAATTTTGACTGTTCCAAAGTGAATTATCTCTGAGATTGATAAATTACTCTTATTTTCTATTTTCAATAATTCATTTTTTGTAAATATGTCTGGATATATTATTTCTTGTTTTGCGAATGAAATTGCTTGTGTTATATAAACTAATTCCTGTATCAAATATTCCAGATTGTGGCTCAGCTTGAGATAAAAATATATCATGTTTTTTTCTTGTATAACTTCATCTATTTGTGTCTGTAAGCCATTTATTCTTATCGTCAATTGATCGTTGATTATAACTTGTTTATTTTCTTCTGTTATTATGTTGTTCATTGTATTATTGATGATTCTTAGGTCATTGGCATCAGGTGAACCTGATAGCCATTTCCAAACTTGTCCTAAAATTTCCCATCTTTTGAATCTTGGGGTGTATATTTTGAAAAATAAATCTTTTAATTTTGAAAGTTTATCCTGTAGTTCATAACTAAATGTTGAATTAATACCTCGTGTCATTGTTACGTATTCGTATTCACCGATTACATGTTTTATTTGTGTAATGTTGATTTGATGGATTAGAATAACTTCACCATTTGAGACGATACATTCCTTTTCTTCATAAAGTAGATACGCCTTATCCTTGACGTCGATTATTTCTATTCCTAGGATGGCGGTTATTAGGAATATCCACGTGAGTTTCACTGAAAAGATTTTGAATTTATTAGTCGTTTATGGATTTTACGGTTATTCGTATCAACTATATATGAGGGGTGATTTTCCTTTACATAATTAATCCTGTATCTGGGTTTATTTTTGTCTATATCGTTTGTTTTTTCCCATATTTCTTGTCCTTGATCTAAATTTGGATATTCTTCTAATACTTTCTTGTACTGCTCTTGTAGTTTTTCTAAGTCCTCTTTTGTCATGTTATTGAACCATAACTCGATCGGTTTATGTCCGGTGACTTTATGAATCGTGTGATTGTATTTTCGATAAGCTTGTGCAATTTCCATTTTACTTGGTTTATTTTCTTTCTTTGTACAGCGTAGAATCTCCCTTACTGTAGAGTGGACTCTCTCTATTTGGCCGTTGGTTTCACTTCTATGCACTGGTGTTGTTGTATGATTAATTCCAAGCTCTCTGAATAGAAGTTGAACTTTTTGTGTTAAGAATGATGATTCGTTGTCTGTCATGATATGTTCAGCTTGAGGAAACTCATTTAACATTTCTATGAAAGCTTCTTCAACATCCTGTGTGTTACGTGTGTTTAGAAATCTGAATGTAACATATTTTGTCAATTTATCAATTACATTCATTATAATGTTGTTGTCAATGAAGACTAAATCAGCATGTAAATGTGTTCCTTTCATTGGTACTGGTGTATTTGTAAGTTTCTCCTGTATTGGATTACGATCATATTTTTGTAGTACACATATTTTACATGTTTTTACATATTTTTCAAATAGTGTCCTCATTTTTGGGTAGTAATAGTGCTCGAGTGCCTGTTGAACATTTTCTCTTGCATTGCGATGAGCGTAATCGTGGATTTCTTTAATTTTTTTCAATTGGTCCTCTTCATCAAATATTTCTTTTACTTCCATTGGTGCGTAGTATATTTTTGTTTTGCTATTAGAGAGATGTTCCTTGTAAGTTTCTTGTAATAATCCAATAATTCTCGTAGGTGCTTTGATTCCAGTTTTTATTCTGTCTTGTATGATCATTAAAAATTCTTCCTGTATTTGTTTATCTGTTTTTCCTTCAAAATTCACATAGATGCGTGTTCTGCCATCTTGTGTTGTATACGTAGCTTTTTCACCCTCAATATACACGATTTGTAATTTGTAGACATTAATAGGAGCAGTAGAACTTGGAAAAAAATATTCGTCTGAGTCTTCTGCGCTATGAGCAATCATTGTATTAACAGAAACTCTACTCAATGCATCTGCGACTTTGTTAGTATTGCCTGGTTTGTATTTTGTTTCTATCTTATATGTTTCAATTGTCGATTTCCATCTTCTTAACTTACTGTTATCATTATTTTGTGATATTATATAAGTTAATGGTTGATGGTCAGTGAAAACAATTATTTTTTGACCATAAATATAATTCCTTAAATTTTTCAAACTCCATTTTATTGCTAATAACTCCTTCTCTATTGTGGAATAATTTTGTTCACTAGAGCTCAATGTTCTACTGATAAATGTTATGGGCTTTTCGCCTTGCTCTGTTTTTTGTGAAAGTACAGCGCCTATAGCAATGTTGCTCGCGTCTGTCGTTAATAAGAATTCTTTCGTATAGTCTGGATATTCTAATGTAGCGTCGTTAGAGATAGCGTTTTTAATTGTTTCGATAGCTTGTCTAGCTTCATGGGTGAGATCTATTCTTGTGTTATTATCTCTTCTGTTGTCAATACCTTTCAAGTAATTGGTTAGTGGTTTGCAAATATGTGCATATCTGTGGATGAATTTTCTGTAATATCCACTAAATCCTAAAAATGCTCTGAGTTCCTTAATTGTCTTTGGTTCGGGATACTCATTTAATGCTTGTAGTTTCTTTGGGTCCGGTCTAATTCCGTCAGTAGAAATAATGTGTCCTAGGAAATTTACTTCTTTCTGTAAAAATCGAGATTTGTCAATTTGAATAGTAACTTTGTGCTCAACCAAAGTTTGGAATATTTTACGTATATTTTGTATATGTTCCTCCAATGTTTTTTCCATATATGATGATATCGTCAATATATGCAAAGCATATTCTATTCAGATGTTCCCCCAATATTTGGTTGATTGCGTGTTGAAAGATCGCCGGCGCATTCTTCTATATTATTTATTAGCTGGTTTCTGTTTCCATAATTCACATGTCGTGATCGTGTTGAACGATCGATTTCCATCGGCTCCCCTCTCGGATAATTTCTTAGCTCTCGATCACGCTGAAGTTGTTGCTGGAACTGTTGGTTCTCATGTTGCTGTTGTTGGAATGGTTGGACTTCTCGTTGTTGTTGTAATTGTTTTTTTTTTTTTTTTATCTTCGCTTATTTTTCGTCGGCCTATTTCCGCCACTTTAGTGCCAATCACCGACATCAGGGAAGCGACTCCACCTGTTCCTACCTATCAGACTCAACAACTCATGAGCCGGGCCAACTTCTTTTACTTCCCCTCCGAAGGAAGACGTAACCAGAGATTTTTCGCCTCAGAAAATCCCAACGACGCCAGCTGGGATTGAACCCAGACCGATCGGATTGTGAGGCTGTTACGCTAACCACACAACCACTGGCGCCGTCTTGTTGTAATTGTTGTAAATCTCGCAGTTGATGTGGTTGAAATTCTCGTTGTTCAAAACCTCGTTGTTGTCTTTGAAATGGTTGAAATTCTCGTTGTTCAAAACCTCGTTGTCTTTGAAATGGTTGAAATTCTCGTTGCTCAAAACTTCGTTGTTGTCTTTGAAATGGTTGAAATTCTCGTAGCTCAAAACTGTGTTGTTGTCTTTGAAATGGTTGAAATTCTCGTTGCTCAAAACTTCGTTGTTGTCTTTGAAACGGTTGGAAATCTCGTTGGTGTTGTCGTTGTTGGTATAAAGTACCTTGTTGTTGATACTGAAATCTTTGATCTTGTCTTTGTTGTTGAAAATTGTTATTCGGTTGGTTGGATGATCTTCTTTGATAATTTCTTGCTGGTACTTGTGGAACGTTCGTAATTTCGTTCTTCAATCTTGTGTTAGCTTCCATTGTAATTACATGATGATATGCTTCTTCAAGTGTCTTTGGGTCATACCCAGTAATAAATAATCCATTTATGCCATTTAATCCACGAAGATATGCCGATACAGCTTGCATTTTGTATTGTTCAATTAATGGCTTTGCATTTTGATTGCCGTATTTCAGAATTGTAGAAGATATAAGTTGGTTTAGTCGAGTCGTAATGTATTCATAAAATTCGTGATTACTTTTTCCATGTTGCTCCGCTGTAATAATCTCATATAATAAATGCTCAATTTTCTTTTTTTCCCCGAACGCCTCAATAAGTAACTTCTCCATTAGTGAGAAATTTGCTTCGTAATTATTTTTTGCAAGCACTTCCTGTGCAGGTCCAATAATTTTGGATTCTAGTCCAAGCAGAAATGTGTAATAATGACCCTGTTTTTGTTGAGTATCCGAATCCGTTGCAAAAAAAAATTGGTTGATCCTCCTCGCTTTATTCAGCCAATGGTTAAGGAGATTCGGGTTTCCATCGTAGTCGTTTATAGTTTTTAGAAGAGCCAACGGATCCTCGTGCGACACCTGAGCAATGTGCCCCGTCGTGGGGTTTCTAATTTCGAATGGCGCGAAATTAGCTTCCGGCGTTGGGTTAACTTGGTTATTTAGTTGTGTCACTTGTTGTGCTAGGACACTGATTGCTGCGTTCAAACTTTCAAGTGATGGTGGTGTCGACATTTCTTTCTTTTTGAACTTACTTGTTCCTCTCAGAGTGATGTCGTTGTCGCTTTCGCTGGCTTGCTACTAACGAGACCTTCACCCGGCTTCCGATTGGGATTAGAACAATGCAGTATTTTTTTAATTGCACTGTATCTGGATTGCAGTACCTCCAGATTGCACTTAAATTTTCACACTTTCACTTTCGGGCGCCAATTATCTAGTATTCAAACCAGACTTCATGAGTGACCGTTTTCAACTGATTTTATTGTTCAATTTATTTCTTCGCGCACCCATGGTTAGCGATCGTTGCTTATCTTAGTAAGCTAAACAAAAGATAGCATGCTAACGCGGATTCCGCATTTGTTATTGTTACTGATCGTATTTCGATCTCGGTCTGACCGTTCTACCGTAGGGTGGCGTTATATTGATATTCGGTACATTATAATTTGTAAATACAAATCTAAAGATGTATGTGTGTGATATACAGTGTAGGGATTCATATGTATGTGTAATCTATAGGTGTGTGTGTGTGTGTGTTCTAACTATAGCAAACTTAAATTGGAAAGTTTTTGCAGTTGAGTTATTAACTAAATAAAAAGTTGATGAACAGAAAACGATCAAGTCACTTACACCCCTTGCATTCTGAGCCCCTCAATTATGATCTAACGTGTCTATTGATTGATATGTAAGTTAACGACGAAACTGCAAACCCAACTTGGAAACAAACGCCAACCGCCCCAAGCGTGTATCTCGCTTCATCAGCAGCATCAAACCTCCCACGAATAAACATCCCGTCAGCAACGCGGCTAGCCAGCCAGCCAGCCGTTCAACTATCAACGAATAACGCACAATCAGATATTCCGTCAACAAGGTGTCATATTCCGCCAGCTACCCAACTATCGATGGAATGCGCAGCGAGACCGTTGTATGCTTAGTTTAGTAAACAGGATTAGGGAAGTTATAAAAAGGCTTCAACAATTTGAATAAAGAGCATTATAGTAGTAAACGTCGAGGAACGTAGTCGAGTAGTGTTTTTTTAAAAATCCCAAAAGGCCATCGAAGGTCTTGAGTTGTATATTTTCGCAAGTACTTGTCAGAGCAATTGTTGTACGGACAACTTTCTGAAACAGATTTTACTGCAAGTCGCAAGTCTATTGCAAATTGTTTTATTGAAGCTAAATACCACAATTTTGAATATTCAGAATATTTCTCATTAATTCTGGTTTTCGATTACTAGCATGAATTATGAAAATTAATATTTAGAATCAGTTACATTATAGAAGGCGCTCTACCATATATTTTCCCATTTCCCAGTTCAATCAAGTTCGTACACTGCTGATCTCAGTCACTCTCAGGTACTGATTATCGCGGCAAAGTCAAATAGACAAGTAGGAGTGAAAACCCCTCCTCTTTGGCCTCACCAATTGGCTCGAATCTGCACCTTCCACATATGTACGACTGCGAACGGATCAAATGAACACTTCTCTCGTTCTCCGATTCGAGACAATTGTTCGCTCTCTCTCTCTCTCTCCTATGTACCAACTTTCGTTTCCCTTTTACCAGCTTTATTCCGCTCTCCACACCTGAACACTAACACATGCTCACAGGGCAGCAACAGCAGATCGACGTGAAAGCATACGACAGACCCAGCATAAAGCAAGCGCACCGCTCTCTGTATGTTTCGTTTTCCTTGCTGCCCACCTCCTCCTCCTCATTGCGATGGGACGCAGTTGGAGTTCTTCCCCTATGCTCTTTATGCTCTACAAGGTGGTGCACTCGGTCGGTTTTCACCTTATGTTCTCTTTTTCTCTTGCGGGCGCGCGCGCTCGAGTCGAATCTCCCCGTAGAAATCCGTGTAGATTTCTCGGTCGCAGCCGCGCGGCAGACCCTTGCTGGAGACGATCGACGTCACCATTGGGATCAGTCAGGTGCGAGGCACCCAATCGAGCGGACGCTTTTTTCCCATTTCCCAGTAGCTCTTCGCTTACGCAAAACTAGTTGACATAGCAGGGCAAACACGCGCTAGAAGTTCGGGTTCAATCCGTTTGCTAGGAAGAGGGTGGATTAGGAGGTCCTTCGTGGAGAGTGGACAATAATCCGACAATTTCCCCTGTTTTTCGACTGATTTTGTCCCGAGTGTCAGAGTGTCAGTGGTCAGTGTGAGATGATGATACGCGGTTGCAGTGAACCGATCGCGAAAAGGGTGTGAATTGGATATGTTTATCTAGTGATGAACGAAAGAATTTGAAGGATTAGGAAAAAGTTTGACTCGGGATTGGTGAAGTGAGTTGGAGATTCAAAGTTGTGATTTTGAGAGTGAGCATTTGAGGTGAAGAAGACTGAGGATTAATTCCATTGCGTCGTTGCTAGAACCGGAAAAGGGACACCCGCAGCAGTTGATCGCGTGACGAGCCAGACAACCGTCGTGTCGGAACGCAGACAGTTGACCGTCTCAAAGGTGAGGGGATTAATTAGACAGTCATCCGGGAGGGCACCAACAACTGTAGCCGGGGCCGAATTATGATGGCACCAAAATTACTTCCTCGATGGTTTAGCCCAAATCGATCGCGAGACCTCGCCGACACCTGGCTTCGAAAGGAATCTCCGAAAAACACCTGCCCTGTTTAGCATAAGAAGAAAAATAACGAATAAAAAAACTGACAGAGTGAAGGAAGAGACCGGGACAGAGAGGTGGAGGAGAGCAAAAGATGCAACGCGACCCGGCGTTTGCCGGATCTCTGTTTTTATTTTTATTTTTTTTTGGTCGCACTGCTTTTGATTGCTTTCTTTCGTTTCATCGATATATATTTTTTTGTTTTTGCGGCCGGCTCGATTTTTTATTCCTCTCGGTCGGGGATCGATCGGTTCGAGTCGAGACAGGATTGCAAGATTGCAGCAGTCGCACGCAGCAGCATGCGCGTCAAGATTGGCAGCGCACGAACCGGTGGCGGCGGCGGCGTCGGCTGCACCGCATTGTGTGAATGCAGTTTATTTCGCCTGTGGAAGTGGCGAATAATTGAGTGAAGAGATTTCTTTCCACTCCCGCTCCCCGCACCGGTGGTAATGTTGATTGGGGTGGGGGAAACTGTTGTGAGAAGGACTGAAGAGGGGGCCGGCTCGTGAGGCGTTTTGTGGTGAATGGAACTGTCGTGTGCGATGACAGGGAAATGCAGCAGACGACCGGTTGTCTGGTCGGGACAGGATATTTTTTTTCGAACTGAGGTTTAAGAGATTGATACCCCCGATAAGCTCCGTTTTGCGTTGATATGTTCTGTCAAGTCGGGGGGACATGTTGCCTGAAAATAAGACGAGATGATGCTCGGGTGATAAATTGCAATGCGAGCGCGAGCTTGACATGGGGAGATTAATTACCGCCTGGGGACTTGAATCTCTGTTCAACCGGAGAATAGTTTATCTCGTGATTGTAAGTAATTCGACTTTTTGCTGTGATCATTTTTAAGTTTCGCTCGTTTTGCGTTTGCACAAATCTTTAAAATGATTGAATAAATCATTTTCAAATTAAAAATTGTACAGATATCACTGTTTTATTTGCTACGCGTGATTCAATGAGACGAGAACCGTCTATGTAAAAAATTTGATAGTTCAAATTATTCCTTTTTTTCATTCTGGGGAGCGAGTTAATTTCTTATCTGCTGTCTCTGATGTGTACCTAGAATGTACTGATTGAACTAAGGTTTATCATTTACAGTACTGCAATACTAGTATAGAAGAAATTTAATCTGTTTTAAGAAAACCATACACTTCTTAATAGTGTTGACGAGCAACACTGTCATAATTGACATGTTTGGTCAAATGAGTCTCAAACTTTACTAACGGATATTTAACAAAGTGATAAGCAAGTGACACATTTTATGCGAAAGAAGACTTTAAAGGCCTCACTGAAAATATTTTTAATCCTGAAAAAAATTGAGAAGCGTTTTTTGTTGAAATAGAATTGGGCGTTGGAGGAGAGGTTTCAAATAAATTAAGGAGTCATATGCAGGTGAAAATTTGAACTGAGGGGAATCGATCGTATTTCTGATGTTCTCTTACACAATATTGAGTGGAATTTGTTGACTGTGAAAAGCGAGCTTCAGTTAGAATTACAGGGGAACTTTGATCTAACGTACCCTTCATACATTTTCAAAGTGCAAAAGAATATTTTTTTGATTATTTTTTTTTCTGAAGAAACACTAAATTATCTGTATTTTGATACTAAAACATGTTTTGTTCCTTCAACCAATCCCGAAATACAACTAGTTTTGTGATTCCAGATTCCAAATGAATCAATCTTTAATCAACAGTACGAAGGGAAACATCATGAGAAAGGCTGGTTCCGTCTTCTAGTTGAATTTATTCATTAACCTTACCCAAACAGCAACACAATAAAGTAATGTAAGCGACGTTTCTGAGTTCTTTATTATGCTCCGATATAACGTACAATTTTGAAAGCGAAATGTACGTTATATCGGAGTTACCCTATTATTGGATGAAAAAGTGACAAATCTTTTCCGAATTTAGTTCAACCGTTTAAGGTGGAAACAGAATGCCGCGTTGTGCGTTGCTTCTCATCAGCTGTCATTGCTTGCGTTTTGTACTAAAACATTTGCCCGACGCAGTCTGTTGATTTGCAGTCACAATCTAGCATTCGCGTCACCACTTTTAATGTAAACAAAAACAAAATAAAATTCGTATGAAAATCTTGTTCTTGTAGTGTCCACGGATCAGTTGAATGTTTTTCAAAACAACACATTGCCATATCCGCGCTGGCGGCATTGAACTTCGTTCACTAGTTTAAGGGAGCGTGAAAGAATAGCTGATTTTCAGTCGGAATGAACACCGTTTTCAAAATTAAAATTAAGAATGTAAATTAGCTTTTCCATATCAAACTAGTATTCCATTTAAACGAAAAACATTTTTGTTTGCAGGTGGTGAAAAAGTCTCATACGAAAATTGTTTATGAAGATGAAAATTTCAGCAACAATGTTGGAATTGTTTAGCCAGATGGTTGAATGAAAGTCAGAAACACGTGTTTCAAGTAATCAAATAACATGATGTGAAAATTTTCATTCAAATTTTAGAATTTAAAAACCGGCTTCGTGTCTTCTAATCTGATAGAGATTACACTAACGAGTTTGGGACCCAAATTATGGCCCTAATTTGAAGTTGCCACCAGACGTCGACACCATGCCACTGCCATCGATAATTCGGCGCAAGCAGTTTAGAACAAATGCTAGCGTTTAGTACAACGATGCTAATGACGCAACGCATTATTGTGTTTGACTAAATGGAAACACACATATTTAAAATGAAGTGTCAAAGCACAATTGTCGCAATGCGACGCATAGCGCGGCATTGTGGTCCCACCTTTAGTCTGATTATAAACCTACTTCAACTTTAGGCTGCCAAATATACCATAACCATAAATTTCGGGTGATTCAGTTGCTGAATAGTTCATACATCCACTTCCTTTTTTCTGTTGGATTTGTTTCTAAGCTTCAATTCTATAATCCGATAGATTTTCCAGGTATCCCGCAGCTAAATCCATGAAACTACTTTCCGAATTATAGCTTGAAATCTTTTTTTTCCACAAACAAGAAATCTTCACCTACGACCCATGATGATGCTTGAGTGATGGGTTGACAAAATTGAAGAGTTGAATAGGCTCATACAAGATTAAAATACCTAACATTCATTAGAGTGAGAAATCTAGCGTTCAATAATTCGTCGAACATTTGAAACATTTTCCCCTCATATCTCACACTTCGAAGGTTATATAGCGTGAAGAAAATAAAAAATCCAGAATGGGCTTCGCTATTGTTGTTTTAGTTCAATTTATCGAAGAAATAGCTCACATTTATCTTAATAGGGTATTCTGGTCTCAGAAGCCTACATTTCAGGTGATTTTCCGTGCCGTAGAAAAAATTAATAAAAATATAAATTTACTATCTGTTTCTTAACATTTATTTAAAAAAAAAAAAATCGAATTATAATGAGGTGAAGTGGGATACGAGAAAGACATGATTTCGACCATTGTAGCCTTCTGAAACAAACAAAAGATGTTCGGCCACTTTTTTATCTTCACGAACTTTTAAAAATTAGTAATTTTGAAGTAACAGTCGTCTAATTTTTTTCAGTCAATCATTTTATTAGAACTTGAGATATTGTGTTAACCATGTCAAATAATAAGTAAACAAATAGATTCGATAAAATCGCGTTTAAAAAATGCGGAATACTGGCATTTTATTAATCGATCCCTGAGTTATGCTTTGAGCCTTCTATGGCCTTAAAATTAATGTTTTATGAAATTAATCCTGCTAAACAGGTTGTTCTAGCTGCTTTCTAAGCTCACCATTCAAAGAGAGTTTTTCGGAGCTGTACAGTAAATGTACGCGCTTCAGAACCAATCGGGATGGTTCACTTTCAAAATTGATATTTGACTTTCATTCAAAATGGTATTGTAATGGAACGACCAAAGTTATAACACGGTTTAATTAGAATTCAAGAGTTCTTTATTTACTAGTAGGCTGTCATGGTTTAGCCGAAGATTATTTTCATTTACACCAACTCGACGGATTAGATGGGCAGCTCATGTGTTGAGGATCTTCACCTCAACAATGATTACGATAATAGCCTTCGCAACTCTCTACAACATTCGAATTTCAAAGGAACTTCTAGGCTCATATTCTCAATAGTCTAGACTTATGAAAATGTGAAATACTTTTTTTTTCGATTTTCTAGACCAGAATACTTCCTTAGTAGACGAAATTCATGCCAACTCGACAGACCATTGGTAGCACCATATCAAATAGCAGTGAAACGATGCAGGTGTAAAGACATTGGTCGTTCAATAAACTTTGCATACTCAAAATATTCGAAAAAGAATTAGACCACTTTTTGAAGAAGGTTAAAAATTTTTTTTCTTAATTTTTTACAAAAATTAATGACTCAATAACTATAATTGCTATAAAATTCTGGTCAAAAGATGAAATATAGGAAATTGTTTAAATTTTCATAAAAAATACCATAATTTTTGAAGAAAAATTACGCTGAAAATAAAATTATTTGAAAAATTTAAATTCATTTCTCTCAAAAAACTTTTTTTTTAATTTAAAAAAAAATATGTGAATAGCCCTCACAATTTCCAACAAGTCACCCATACATTGGAAGATGGGCACTTTTACAGGGAGAAAGTTTTTCTAACAACAACGTTTCTATTTTTTCTTCGAAAAAATTACTTCTAATCCTAATATAGTTTAAAGTCAAGATAGCGAAATAGCGTAATGAATAATATTTTAGATCTCATTGAAATACAAATTTTTGTCGAATATATCAACTTTCTATATTTTTTAGTTTTTGGAATATATGGCTTTTTTCTATGGAGACTCTTGAAAAAAGTAATGTTTTACTCGTAACATTTTGTGTGCAAATTCTCGCGTTTGACATGTTATTGACATGTTTTTAAATTAAAAAAAAAAAATAAATCAAAACATGTAAATCGCGATTATTTACACATAAACATGTTACGAGTTGAACATTAGGATTATTTTTCAAAAGAAAACATGGAACAGTTGTTGGTGGAAAAATCTTTCCCTATAAAAGTGACTTGTTGGAAATTGTAAGATTTACATTTTTTTTTTGAGAATTAAAAACAAACGTTTTTGAGAACAATGAATTTTGACTTTTAAAATTTTTTTTTTCAGTGTGGTTTTTCTTTAGATTTCTTCACATTCCATCTTTTGACCAGAATTTTGTAAATTTGATAGTTTTTCAGTAATTTATTAAATGTAAAAAATGAAGAAAAAATAATTGGTCCTTTTCAAAAAGAAGTCTAATTGTTTTTCGAATATTTCAAGTATGTAAAGTTACTCAAATGACCAATCAATTTACACCCACAACGTTTCACTGCTATCTGAGATGGTGCTGTCAACTCTTGAGACGAGTTAGCATGAAATCCGTCAGAAATAAAAAAAAATCATATCATTTAATTTCCAAAAACAATTTATTAGACTGAATTGCTAAGCTGATTAGTAAACTTTATAAATCGAATACTTCTTGTCAATTGTAACACTGACCTTAAATCTGTACATTCTCTGCTCATTTTTTCCTATTTTTTTTTATGTTTTCCTATTTTTGTGTCGAAACTGAATTTGATCGGAGAAATACATTTTTCAGTAGCCCATGACTCGGATATTCAAAAACCGATTCGGAAATACAGATCGGACTCGATTATATATGATTTGATTATATACAGTTTGAAAAGAAACTTTTTTTTTCATATTTCAAATCTGTATTATTTTAAGAAAAATTGTAATATTTTTTCAATATCGGAGAGAATCTAAATGAATTAATTTTTTTTTTATGTGAGAAAGATGTTTTCTGACTTTGGTGGGATGAATCAATTCGAAAAAATATATGTATAAACATAAAAACAAACTTTTTTTTGGCTCAATTATATACAGGATTCGATTATAAACAGTGGAAAGAAATCGGACACTGTATATAATCGAGTCCGGCCTGTATTTTGATTTGTCGAATGGTGAAAACATATCAGTATAAGGAGAGCATGTATTTTTTTCTTCAGATATTGCAGTCTTTTTGAATCGTAATTAAATCGATTAAGCGAACTCTACTTTGAATCTGATAAGACAGAGTAATATAAAATTTTATGACATTGCACTATGGTCCAGGAGGTGCATTTAAGTGGAAATTAGCATCTAGAGCTCGACAGTGATTCTCTAGACAAAAACTGTCTTCGACAAAGTTGTTACATATAATAGAGCGCTCATTTTTATGTTATCAAAAATAGAGTGACCAATATTTTCGATGAAATGAAAAATCTAACTTTCTTATCTTTATAGATAGAGGTAAACATAGTTCGACAATATTGTAGCTCTAGTTATTTTAAGTAACTTTGTGGAACAATATTTCTTTCTATCTCTTCAAATAACCGATATAACGCTTACACGGTTACGCTTCATCCTTTGGCTCAGCATTTGGCTTTTCAGGCACTTTCTGGCACTCAAAACACATATATCTTGGCATTTTTCTCGTAATAATTGTATAACGTCTTCTATATTTCGTCCACCGAAAACAAAAACAAATATGTGTCTTCTTTGAACCTCCATGTTGAGTGGCTATAAGACTGAACTGAAGTGATGCTGCTTTAAAGTTTACGCTTACTATTTATATGCATTTAAAAATTGCAACTTGTTCATTTATATGCAAAAACTCATAATTTCAAATTTAATTTACTCAAATACAAAAAATAACACTCTTTTGAAAGTTTTACCTTATGTAGAGTCAAATGTGCTCTTTAAAATGCTATCAATAATTTTTTATTATGTTTGCCCCAAAAAGAACGACAAGCAAATGAAAAGGTCGTGTTTTCGGGGAAAAAACATCAATAACTTTGAGTAGCATTAAGATACATACAAGTTATGCACCGTAAAATGCGTGGATTTGAAAGCTCTAAAGATCATTCAAAGACAGTTTTGATGTAGAATTTTACATATAAAAGTTAGAGCAAAAAAATCTTTTTTTTTCATGGTAACCCTAACTCAACCTAGAGAAAAAGCGTTATATCGGTTATTTGGAGAGATAGAAAGAAATATTGTTTCACAAAGTTACTTAAAATAACCAGAGCTACAATATTGTCGAACTATGTTTACCTCTATCTATAAAGATAAGAAAGTTAGATTTTTCATTTCATCGTAAATTTTGGTCACCCTATTTTTGATAACATAAAAATGAGCTCTCTATTATATGTAACAACTTTGTCGAAGACAGTTTTTGTCTAGAGAATTACTGTCGAGCTCTAGATGCTAATTTCCACTTAAATGCACCTCCTGGACCATAGTGCATTGATCTCTACTTTATTGTCAACTGTATAAAGAGACAAAAATGTGTGCTTTTTTATAATAAGGATTGGAACGTTCCTCGATATCCAAATGATGAAAAAAAAAATTAAAATATTGACATTACTGATTGTAACTCTTCAGGCTGTCTTTGTGATGCGTGTGAAACGGACTTAAGGTAGGGGTAAGACGGGCAGGTAGTGTAATATGCGAAACGTAGAAGTTTATCGTTCGTGAGAGGAATCATTCTATTTTCTCCCTCACGTTGTTCGTCTATCCAGCAATTAACATGTAATTAGACAGGGAGAATAAAAAAGATTTTGAGTAAGATGCTCATTTTATCAATAATTTGTTACTGTCCGTTTCATTGTCATTAACAAATACATTTCGAATCCACCATCGCATCAATGTTAACTTACCTACCCAAGTGTAACTACCAGTGAATCAAGTGTTCAAATAAAACCATTCAAAATACTCAATATCGGAGCGGCGAAAACAACATCCGTCACCTATGATTTTCGTTCTTGGAATTGAAATATTAAATTGAAAAAGAAAACAGAGGAAGTTCGAAACAACGTTTTCTTGGAGGTTAGAGTCGTATTATAATAGGGAAGCATGTTATCATCGTGTTGTATCCAACGATTTCGCTATTCCAGAAATTACTGTCAATTATAAATTATTACAACTTAATCAATTCTCTCTGGATAGAGCAACTAATATTCCGGAAAAAAATTGCCAGGCACCCAAATATCCTCACATATACCCGATGAAGACACTCCGCGCCTTTCCACTCGCTTAAGCATACCCTTGCTCCCCGTCTGTTTCATGGGAATCGAAACGGTTTTCCACGCTTGACGGAACACTCTCCACTCACCCTCCCCTGGGGAGGGTGCTTTCCCAAGCGCACCGCGCGGCACGTTCCAGATATTATCGTCTAATTTGTTAATGGTTATCAATTATGGTGAGAATATGTTTGTTGTTCACATGTCTTGTGTTTACGCGAACTCATGTATGTTTACTCCCTGGCGGGAAGTGGGTGAAGTGCCGATGTGCATTCTATGGCAGGAAGTTTTCCGGAAGTTTGTATGGGAAGTACAGTGGATACTCGACACGCACCATTGGTTAGAGGTTTGTTCACTGAACAATCGACGCTGGGAACGGAATCTTAGATTCCCTTTAGTGATTCCACTTCAGTGTGACTTCGATGTACAACCGATTTGATAAACATATTCCTTAGAATCAAATTGATTTCGTTTGATGGCAGAAGAGAGGCCAATTTCCCGCCAAGGCTTCAGACAGAAAATCAATCCTCGTTTATGTAATTAAATGCACTTAGCAAATCCTCGGCCTTCCCACCAACATTGTCACCGGTAAGAGCGGCCACAAAACCAAAGCAAACCGGCATGTGACTCTTCGGATTTCCGACAAATCCTATTTGTCGAGGGGGGCGGTGGTGGCGCTGCCGTTTTCTGAGGACTATAATTATCACTGACACTCGTCGGTTGGGTCGGAACGATGAGGCGAACCAACAAAAGGGAACGGGTGTAAAATCAATAGTCATATGAGGAGGTTTTGTTTGCATAGGGAGCTGTCACTTCCACTTACTTTGAGGCTATGGGAGGGGATCCGATCGAAACAATATGAAATAATCACGGGCTGTGTTGTCAACGCTTGTGATTACAGGACGATGGGAAAAAGGGGTAATTAGAAGACTTTTGATGAGTGACAGCTACTTGTGTTTCAGGGAGATAAATAATCCAAGCTTGGGCGTAGAAATATTCTTTTTGGTATGATTTGTTGTTTTAGTTGGAATATCAATCCATTTGGTTCCAGCTCGAAAGTTGCAGTCAGACTTGTAAAATTTTATGGTTAGAATATTTTGTTTGGATTCGTGAAGCAGAACTTAAGCTCTCAGCGGTTTTCTGTTAATGAAACATGTGATTTTGATGGTAAATCATAACCGGTGAAAAATTTGTAGAAAATTCACAACAATGTTGTGCGAAAAGAAACTTGAGATAGGCGAATAAACCATGAACCATTAGCTACTCCAAACCCGATTTACACCCGAAAAATTTAAATTTATGAAATATTTATGCTAAAAATGAAACCAGACACGAGTGGAAATATTTTTCTAGCTCAAGAGCATGGATTTACGAATAACTGTGAACAGTAAAGATCACGATCTGTACAAATCGCGAGTAACGATGAATCTTGTCTCTCCTTTTCTAACAGAATTATATTCTGTTGGTAACTCATTGCTAGACTCAATCTAGAACAGATAAATGAGTTACGCTTTTCATTCGTTTTGTGCACAAATAGTAGCAGCAAATTTCTTGTTTGCGGAATTAAGGTTCGTGTTTCATTAGTGTGAAGCGAAAATGACGATGGAATCTGATGGATGGACACGCTATGAAAACAAAAATTATTATCGAAATAAAACTTTTCGGTATTAAACATGCATTCCATGTAACGAAGGAACATCTTATATTTCTATATAATATTGAACAATAAAGAGTTCTGCGATTGAACCCACAAACGTTCGCTTGGGATGTATTCATATAAAAAATCAATTTTGAGCGGGACGAAGTTCGCCGGGTCAGCTAGTTTCAAATAAAATTAAAGTTCGCAAACTAGAGGTTGTATAAAAAAAAATCTGAAAACAAGTAGTAGCATATATATATATATATATATAGGGCTTATTAGAAAAAAATACACTAAAAAAAGTTTTTTTTTAGAAAAAACTGGAAGTCAATACAACATTTCCAATAACCAATGTTTATATTTATTCTTATTCGAAGCGTGGGTACTTAAAGTCATAGCTTGAGTTGGGATTTGAAAATGAGACATATAAAAATGGATGGACAAATTTATGAACAACACTCTGATGTAGCAAACATTTCTCAACGTTTTAGTGAATCCAAATCACTTTCCGCTTTGTATCCGAAATTGTGTTCTAATATCAGATGTTCCATACAATCAACAGTTTTCGTTCACGCTTGAATGTCTACGTCCTTCTAAAAAAAATAATTTAAAGTCAAACAAATATTGAAATATCAAAGAAAATTTAAATATAATATAAAGATGATTTCTGCAAAATTGGAAAAGTTTTGCTTTTACCTGCTAAACCTATTCATATATTTAACCTGCTGGAGTGGAGGCGATATACGGATATCTGAGACACAGTTGGGTGGTATATGATACGTAGAACTGGCATACGCATGTAAAAGTGGAGGTGTTATACGCTTTTGCAATGTTACAAAACCCCATATATAACAATATACTATGCTTGTTAAACCGATATGCGGCTTCACCCAACAATGATTTAAATAATACACGAAATCGTGGTTGCACTTTATTACGATTTAAGATATAAACGGTGCATACTTTGATTGATATTATATACGATTGAGATTTGATATGGTTTTATATGGACTTAGAGTGTGCAAAAGTTGTACGATTTTATGTATGCTAGGTGTGCAGAAATCATTAAAACTTACTACCATCGTATGTACAACATATATATCGCATAATTTGGGTGGTATATGATGCGTTTAAATAGCTAAATGCAAAAAAAATGACGTGATCCAGCAAACTTTAAATCTCATAAAATGCCAAATCTGGAGGCGGCACCTTTGTGTGATATATGATGCGTATAACTGGCAATAGTGGGCGATATACCGTGTATCACGAAAGACGATGCATCCCATCAAACATTGAGTCGTATGAAATTCCTCAATGGGAGGCGATATACATACATGCAAGCCATATTTGGGTGATATATGATGCGTATAACTGGCATATACATGGGAAACTGGAGGTGATATACGAATATGTCATATTATATTTGTATATAAAGCCGTGTATATAAATATATACGATATACGATGCTTGTTTATGTGATTTGACTTGACAATGTTCTATAAAATGAATTGAATTTAACACGTATTTAACACCGCGCATCGCAATATTAGGATGATTGTTACACCGATATACGATTTAATCCATCAATCATATTGAAAAAGGTGTTTTTGCGTTTTGTACGATTTCAGATACACATGATATATCCTTTGGTTGGTATTTTATACGATTGTAATTTGATACGAATTTTAATGCGACCTAGCCTGTGTAAAAGTTATACGATTTAATGTTTGCTGGGATATTAAGGTTCTTGTTACACGATTTGACTCGACAATGTTATATGAAATAAATAGAATGTACGTTCATAATATTGCACACCGCAATATTACGACGTTTCTTTATACCGATATACCATACACATGATGCATATTTTGATTGACATTTCATACGATTGTGACTTGATACGAATTTATATGTTACCTAGCATGTGAAAAAGATATACGATTTAATGAGTGGTGGGGATGCTAGGTCGTCCAGCGCGTAAAGATCATCATATACCTCACATTTTGGGTGATATATGATGCGCCTAACTAGTATATACGTGCAAAAGTGGAGGCGATATACATACATGGGAAATGTTTGCGAATTGGTTTTGATAAATATACCATTTATATTTGCATCTTACGAATTGTCATTTCTAACGGGTGTTAAATAAAAAATGAGATTTTTTTCAATACCTTTCAGTAACTCAAATAAAGAGCGTAAAATTTTCTTTCTCCAAGAAAATTGCTCTTTGGGCTCCCTAGAAACAGTAGGCCTGTTTGGTTTTGCTAGTTTGAATTTAGTCAAAGCAAAGATGGCGTCGAAACAGCACGTGCTCCGCGAACGCATTGTACGGTTCTACGAAACGCATTTCCAGCAAGGAAAAACGTTCATGGTGGCACATTTTAAAGAAGAAAATGTACCTGTCAGTACGGTATATCGTATCCTGGGTTCCCTGAACGTAGAGCGGAAGGTCGGAAGTGGTCGTCCGGTGACGATAATGACGAAGCAGAGGAAGACATCGTTAAAGAAGCTGTTTGACAACAAGGACGCAACCAGCCTGCGTGACGCCGGTCGGAAATATGGCTGCTCCCACGTATTGATCCATCAGACCCTCAAGATGGAAGGAATCGTCTGCAGGAAGAAGACGAGGTCGCCGGAGTACACGGAGGAGCAGATTGAGACGGTTAAATCACAGTGTCGGTGGATGACCAAAAATACCGCGGGACGTCTTTCGTTCTGGACGACGAAAGCTATTTTCCGCTGTCCAAAACGTATATTCCAGGAAATGATAATTACTACTCCAGCGACAAGTCATCCACACCGCCTGAAGTGAAATACAAGTTCAAGCACAAGTTTGAAAAAAAGGTTATGTTGTACATCGCCATTTCCGACCGGGGCATTTCAAAGCCTTGGTTTAAGCCGAGCGGTCTGGCAATCAACCAACAAATCTATCGAGAAGAGTGCCTCGATAAAATCCTGCTGCCGTTCCTGAACGAGCATCACGCGGATGGGAAGTACGTCTTCTGGCCGGACAAGGCGTCTTCCCATTACGCCCAAGACGCTGGCGTATCTTGAGGAGAAAAAGATACCGTTCGTGCCGAAAGATCGTAACCCAACAAACTTGCCCCAGTGCTGCCCAATAGAGGATTTCTTTGGCTCACTCAGTGTCCTAGTGTATAAAAACAATTGTAGGGCCAAGGACACGAAGCAACTGACTACAAGAATCCGGAATTGTATCCGGAAAATGGACGTAAGTGCCGTACAACGTTCTTGTGAGAGCATCGCGACAAAGGCGACGAGCAGCAGACCACGGCCCTTACTCAAACATTCACTGACATTTTTTTGAAGAAAATACATTATGTTATTAATAAAAAATACTGAAATCGATGAAAAAGAAACGATTTTTTTTTTATTTGTGATTGAAAAAATTCTCATTTTTTATTTAACACCCGTTATATATGAGAATATTTATGTTTGTAGAAATAGAAACTATTCAAAAACAGTGACTTTCGTACTGTTTTCATATACCGCTCCTCTATCCAACATAGTGACCAAATGACTGCACATTGTACCATAGATCCGTCTTGAAATGAACATCTACAACCTTGATGTGTCAAATCCCTAATACAATGTAATATGTCCTCAATTACGATCTCACATGATTTACTATTGAATGATATTCTACAGCATGTAACACGATTGGTCGCAGTATACATTATACGTTTAAATCACTCTCGAGCTGCATTTGCCTGAAATGCATATATGATGTCGATTAGTTCAATTTTACGTTTATCGGCTGTTATCGTTTGAAAACGACGCTCGTAGGGTTGAGGCGAGAAAAATAATGGATTTTCGTGTTTTTTTTTCGGATGTTAGGGGTAAAGTGAAGGTCTCGGGTATTTGGTTATTGTTTAAGGTATATTTGAAGATGTATTTTCAATTTTTTGAGTGCACGAATAATGATTAATACGCTGTTGACAGCTGAATGCATAGATGCTGTCTGAAAATCGGTACCTTGCTGGTGGTATCGGTTCTGAAGCAACGGAGTCTCGCAGAACGAATTCCAATGCATATTCTGAAACTTTAGGACAATACCTAAAGCGTTATATAGGGGTTTTCAAAGTTTCGAAAAATTGCCAAAATGACGGTCATTTTTGTTAAAACCGAGTTATTTTTCATGAAAAATCACTCTTTAAAAGTTCATAAAAAATCGAAAAAATTGGATATCAAAAAACGGCTACATAATGCTTTAGATAATTCATTTCTACATGCTGATAAAATTTTCTGCCAAATCGGTTGAGTAGATCCTGAGATATCGATACTAGCAGTTGAAAAAACATGGTTTCAAGAAAAACGCGTTTGAATATTCGCACATCAATATTCACCAATGAGGTGACTTCATACTTTTGGCTGTAACTTTCTAATAAAGTTAAATATCAAAAAATCCTTTTAGGACAACATTTCTGAGGGCGCAAGCTTCCCAAAAATGCAAAAAAATGCGACCTTCCAGACTGGGGTCTCCCCTTAACCTAACGCAAGCAATGATTTGAAATTTTAAATTTTGCGACTTGGTCCCCTCTGACTTAACACCAACCACATTACTTACAGCATATGCAAAGTTATACGATTTAATGTTTACTGAGAATGTCGGCTCCGTATTTCTATTCCTAAGATGTTTGGACACTAAGCTGGAAAACCAACGAGACAATTGCATCAAGCTAGATGTATCGAATATTAATCGTTTTTACTCAACTCATTCCCCTATTCACTATCAGGATACAAAGTACTGTAACCATCACAGAACAACGACTTTTAATTACACCCTAATCACAGGGGACTGATTGTGGTTCCCCACTTTTGGCCCTCGCTTCAGCTTCAAATCAGTAGCAGCGTTTGTAAAGAAAAAGATGTACCAGCAATAGTGGAACCGTATGACACCGCAAATGGCACTAATTACTGGCCGAGGACCGCTGTCAAAGCCGCTGTGTTTCATTTGATTTGTATGATGAAAACAACAATTATAGAACAAAACTTGCTGTAGGACTGAAGAACTGAGGATGGCGTTGCGTTTTCAGTCTCATTTTTCGTGATTAATTATTCATAATTTGCACAAACGGTTGCGGGTTAGGAGCGACACAAGAAAGGAAAAAAAAAACGCCAAGAGAACTGCATATTTGCTATTCTCATGCAAACACGCGGATCGAAGCCTGCGAATGCGGGGTCCGTTCCATATAATTGATTGGATTCATTCTGGTCGAATGCAGATTTGAACTCACGGTGTTTCTGAGTGAACTGTTGTTTTTGATTGTTGTTTTCGTTTCTCCTCACAGATGGCGCACCTATCACCACCGCCTTCGCCACCAGCGCTGATTGGCCAAACGCCGGCCAGTCCCCTCGAGCTGAGTGCCTCCTCGGCCAATCTGATCCAACGGGCGTCGGCGTTCAGTTCCGTGCTGGGACAAAAATGGAATTCCAGAGGTGAGACAAATTCTTCGGTGGTTTGTAAGCGGTATGATTCATAATTCTGGTCTCGTTTTTGTTTCTCCAAACACAGACATCCCGCTGCTGTACAATCCCCTGTTCTACTCGGGCGCCGCCTTCCTATGGCCACAGTTCCTGCTGCCCCAGCAGCCAATCACACCGATCTCACCGAGTTTGGTCCACTCGCGGGACTATACGTTGACCCCGGAGAAGGAGGAAATCGTTGGTAAGTGCTCCGACTATCCGATCCTGCCGGAAAGCCTAATCCTTTTCTAACCCCTTCATAACCTCGAACCCAAACAGACGAGGACATGCCGCTGAATCTATCGATGAAACCTTCCGCGTCTTCGACGCCAAACTCACGCTCCACAACGGCTGCCGCCGCGGCAGCTGCAGCTTCCCTTGCCCACTCGATCCACATCTGGTCGCCAGCCAGCATGTGCGAGAAGGAAACCATCGACGACAACCAAAGCAATATCGACATCGAAAACGACGACGACGACGACGACGATGACGATGAACGGAACAATGGTCACGACGATGGGGGAGACTCGTCGAGTGGGGAACTGCAGATCGACGAAGCCCAAGAACTGCAGCATCATCACCAGCATCACCATCACAACCACCACCAGCAGCAGCAGCATCAGCATCAGCAGATGATGGAAAGTCAGAAGGCTCGCATTTTGACGGAATACAACAATCTTCTGCTGAACAGTGGCGCCGCCAGCGGGAAGAACGAGCGGAACTATTTCAATTACAGCAAGATTAGCAAGGGTTACTTCACGCATCTGCAGCAGCAGCAGAAAAATTTGGACATCTTGAGACAGAACCGTACGGATGTGTTTGTGGTGAAAAATAATAACAATAACAATCGGGACGGTGTGAAGAATAATAACGTTAGTGCGAATGGGTCGTTCAGTGATAGTAGTGGCAGTGAGTTCCGGGTTAAAACCGAAATGACCCGGCCGGATTCGACCGGACACACTGAGGGTTATGCGTTCAAGCGAGATTTGGGTCAAGGAGTTGGAACCAGCGAGGAGAAGAAGCCAGCCAGACTGTATCAGGTGAGTTCGGGTGTTGATCATCCACAAACAGATTCATTTTGTGTGTTAGTCTCAATCGGTGTGGGGGACGCACCGTATCTTCAATGTTTGTGCAAGTGCTCTACTTCCCAGCTGAATGCATTCGATTCTTTCCCGAGTGTAAATTCTTCTGGCCGATTGCCGGTCTCTCGGGGGCCCTGGATGTTTGTGCAGCAAGCTTTGACAAATGGGCCTGAAAACAATCCGACACGAATCAGTTAATGAGGTGTCACCGCACTCCCTATTACGTACGACTCACGCTGGGGCTTTCCGGGTCGGCCCGGTCCGCGTGCACAATGGCTTCGCATTGACTGTTTGCTCAAGTGTGCGTCACCGGGTTCCGTCACAGGCGACGAACCCGCAGCCTCTGCAACAGTTTTTTTTTCTTTCCATCGGAGCGAGAAATTATGCTAATCACCGTCTTGTTGCGCGGGATCTTTGGGAAAGAATCACGTTCTTGTGTTGCCCACGCCGCCGTCGACGGCGACAGCGGGGAACTGGAATAGGAAGTTTGCCAGAAAACGACAGTGCGTACCTAGTTTCATGCAATCCCCATGAATATTTGATGAGGATGATGACTTTTGGGCGGCTTTGGGCACTGGTATTGATTTATACTCGTAATTCGTCCGTTCTCGCTCTACTTCGCGGGTGTCGGCATGTAAATACATGCATTAATTATGTGTGTAAGAGCTGCAGTGGACGGTGTCGGGCGGATGCGGGCAGTGAAGTGATTGCAGCAATTTGTTTTATTACCACTCCACTGCCAACCCGCGCACTGGGCGATATTTTTGTTAGGTCTAATTAAATTGCCTCGGTAAGATGATTGATAACCGTTCTTTCGATACGGTTTGGGAACCACAGAACGCGTCAGCGGCAGTTTGTATCTGGGTTATTTTTTTGTTGAGAATGGTGAGAACTGTTTGCATATGTGAATAAACGGTGCATTTTTCATTATGTGTTTACTTCCGTCGTTATTTTTACCAAAATTTGAGAGACTGCTTTGTAAAAAAATGTTACAAATTTATGATTTCATGTATCGGACATCGTCGGACAGCTTATTCAACAGAATTTCGAACGAAAAGTTGTTGGCATTTTCAGAATATTACAAACAAATTTTAGATCAAAATTTAGATGCACGAATTGCCCGAAAGATGAATAAAAACAGCATCAAAACAGAATAGTTTGAATCATAACGCATAGAAAAACTCGTAATAAAAATGCTCTTTGTATTCATTCATTCACGTACGTAAACAATTCTGAACAAATAAACATTTAAAGAGAAGAAATAACCCAGATAAAAATACCGAAAAATACCGACATTGACGAATTTACGCAAAGCTGAATCAGCTCATGCGACACCTACATTACAGCTCTGAACCAAAAAAGTGATAATGTTTGTTTATTCTACACACTTAACACATTGCGAGTTTTCTCGTGTTTCGCGTTCCGTCTGTTACGAACGGATCACAAAATAACCCGTGTTTTCTACACTTGAAGGTTAAATCCTTGGTTTGCCAAGAATCTAACAAGGCCTACCGATGGCTCGCTTTCGTCTCATCCACATCGGAGCGAACGATCTCATTCGTGGAATCCGAACAAATGAAGCGTTCAAGTTTGTCTCAAAACGTGCGGTCCTTAATATGTTAAAAGCAAGATTCGGTCGTTATTATTCATTTTATTTCTATTTAGATTCATTTCAACCATTAAATGTCATCAGTACATGGCAAGAAATTTAGAGTTTCGTATATTTATGATGGTTTCAGCACGCGATTTGACCAAAGTCATAGATAATCTGCGAGAACGTTGAATTTGATCATTTGATTATAAATACTGTGGATAATTGCGATGAAATCGATATCATATTGAGTTGGCTGATATCATTGGTTATGTAGGGATCGATACGAAAAGGATTTGCAGTATTTTTAGCGAAACACATGCTACTCATTGTTTACCTAGTTGGAAAAAAATGAAGTTACAACACTTTTACCAATGTGGTATACATACCACATTGTAAAGTGATGATTTTATAGCCTTTTCAGAGTGAAAAGAATACACTGAAGTCGCTTTTTACGCGGGTTTAGTTTTACGCGGATTTCGGAATTTACGCGGATTTCGGAATTTACGCGCTTTTTTTAACGCGGCTCGCATTAACTGCGTAAAAATTCAATATGCTAATTGATGTGACATTTCACGAAATAAGTTTGTATTGTATCACTGATTAGTAGCTGAGAATTAAAAGAAGATACAGATAGCGCAATTGATTACCTCAATTTTTTTGCATGATTGTAGCATGCAAAAAAATTGAGGTAATCAATTGTTAGAGTATGGGTTGCATTTTAAACTACTAATAGATTTTTAAACGGATTTTGCAAATTACCCAGTTTATTTTTACGCGGATTTTGGAATTTACGCGGTTTTCTTTTACGCGGTTTTTGATTACGCGGCACGTATCCCCCGCGTAAAAAGCGACTCCAGTGTACTCAAATCCGGGAAATTTGAAGGTAAATTCGTACTTTTCTAACAAATTGAAACGAATTTCATTCCAAAAAAAAACAAAACATTGCCATTTCACTCGCTGCGCCATCTGATTGTAAATCTAACGTAAATTCATCCGTCAATTGAATGAATAAAACAAATGTCGCAAAATCTTGATGCAAACTCCGAAGCATTTTCTGCTAACATTGTCATAACCAGATAATAAACGTATAATAGGTTCGAAGCTTCATCATTTATGTAAATTAGGTTCGTCCAAGTCTCAGCAAGAAATCACTAAAGGCGTCACTAAAAATATTATTCAGTAGACAATTGACGAACATATTCCAGATTATTATCGTCATTTAATTGAAATTACATGAAACTAGTGGACCCAGCGAACTTCGTCCCATCCAAATTTGTTTTTGGAATGTTTCCAAATTGATTTTTTCCGTACATTCGTGAACGATAACAGACGAAGACACCGCTCGAACTCCAATTAGGCTGATGTCACATTAGGCGGATTAGCCGCCGCTGATATCGCGACGGTTTTTTTTTCTCGATATGAATTCGCATCCAAAACCGCCCCGCTCTGTGTGACATGGCTCATTCACAATACACTGTAAATCCTCCGCTGTGGTTTTACTCGCGGAATCCGCCTAATGTGACATCAGCCTTAGAGATTGAATGAAGCGGTTCATGAATTCAATGGACTTCATCATCTTTACGCAATGTTAAACTATTTCGGTTGTTCGAATTTTTCTATTTTTCTTGAATATTCTCCAATTTATTTTATCATTCTAATTTGGGTGGAGACAAACACAAAGATATAAAAAAAAAAAACTCAAATCTTACCATACGTTCTTATTTGATGATGTGTTATACGAAAATCCATTCATATTTTCACACCAACAGAACATGAAGCTTAATATCGTCACCGTTAATTCCAACTGCAGAAATTAATTCCAATTGGACAAACTTTTTACTGCAGAACAAATGCGTCATCGATTTTTTTGGAACTCACCTTCCACTGTAGAAGATATGCATACGATTTTTTTCGAATTGTCCCATTCATCTTTATATTCTTCAAATTATTCTGTAATTGTAATTTGGATGGAGACAAACACAACGAACACATTTCAAATCTAACCATTCATAAAAAAACTTTGTTTTGTATATAAGAAGATGCAGTGAGTGAGCAATAACTTCGAGAAAATAAATTCAAATCCCGACATGAAATTGGATCTGATAACGAATCTATTTAGATGAAGTTTAGTCAATTTAGCGAAACTGGGTTAAAATAAAAAGAAACTTTCAAGAAAAAAATTGTAGATTTGTAGAAATTTTGTAGGATACAATCCTACAAAATGTTTAAATACTAATCAAACCGGATGCAAACTTTAACAACAGGCATCACTAAAAATTTGTTTCAAAATTAACGAGAATAGACGAGTCGTAATACTGCATTTAAAAAAATGGATATCGCAACGAATCTGGTTGGTAAAAGTTTAGTTGAGTTTTGCAAGACAGGGATATGATATCCGTATCAAATTGAAGAAATTAAAAAAAAAATGATAAATCCACTGCTATCAAAGTGTGTGTATAAATTTGTATCAATATCCATCGGAAATTCATCAAATTTCATGCAAACTTTACCTTCATGCATCACTAAAAATCAGAAATTTCATTTCATTGCTGACCCGGTGAACTTTGTCTCGCCAAAAATTGATTTTTCGATATGAATGCTTGAGTTGGTTCGAAAACTCACGTTTTCTCACTGAACGAACGTTCGTAGGTTCTATCTCAGAACTATTCATTGAATGATCTTTTTATTGGCATTGTTGGTACTGGCAACACGGCATAGACGTTACAGTCGAGTCTACATCGGTGGTGATTAAAACGTTGTTCTGACAGAAGACAGGAAGAAGGAAAAATAAAAAAAGAACATGAGTAGTTATTGTTTTTACTCCCTGCTTTAATTCCTAGATAGAGCGTGCAGTCAAAAGGTGGCGTAAATTGAACTAGTGAATTTTCCTTAAATTATATTCTTACTAAAGTATTCCTAAAGTTATTGGTCTTAAAGTTACTTAAAATTACTTAAAGTTACTTATTCTATACCAGTTCATGCAAATTGTAAGTACCTACGATAAAATTACTTAGGTACTAAATTACTCGAAACTTAACCTAACCTTACATAATTATATAGAAAATGAAATTGAAGCTTGCTTTTTGCGAAAGAATTAATTGTCTAATACTACACCGGCAAACCGAATTTTGTAAGTCTAATTAATATATTCTTATGAATTATTGTAAAACTAAATTAAAAATAAACTTACAGCTAAAGCTACGTTACAACGAAACGAGATTTGTGACTGGCTAGAAGAAATCGGTCCGAAAGACAATTTCGGAAAACATAACCCAACAGGCATTTTTCACGGTCAGAGTCGAATGAATTGTGTAGTCTAAAGTTTCTTTAAAAGGAAATCAAAATCAAAATCAATAATTCGCGATGACTTATGTAGAGTTTCAACATCTATGGTGTGAAGCAATTAACTCTATCATATTAGCAAGCAGTTTCAAATTGATTATTACTGTAGAAAAAATTGTTGTCCTTTTTTCCCAATGTTTTTCCAAAATTTTCCAAAAAAAGTCCAATTCCCCTCGCCGTTACGTTGATTTACGGCCAGAGACAATCACAACGAAATAAAGACAGCTAAAATCGGTCGATCCGTTCTCGAGTTTGGCGAGCACATTTGGCGATTCATTTACATTCATACAGATGTGCATATCGGTTGGTTCTAGGATAAAACGTTACATATAGTTTTTTATGTTAAATCGCGTGTAGATTCTATTTTCATGTTACTTTTCTTAAATGGTTACGATTTCATAAAGTATTGAAATTTTGAAAAATTTCCAAAAATTCATATCTAAATTTTTGTGAGTTCGACACGACACAACTATCTGTCAAACTTTGTTAAATTATATGTGTGTGCATTGGAATTGTTATTTTTACAAAATTGTTGCTTGATTTTATAACAATTTTGTCAAACATGATATTTCAATCAGACATGTGGATTTCGAGTTACGATTTTTTGAAGAAAAATCAATGATTTTTAATACACTCTTTTATGTAATCAGTCGTAAAATAATTGGTCATATGATAATGAAAATTGTTATTTTGGGTAGTTTCCAAGTTTAAAAAAAACCGAGAGGGTCGGATCAAAATTTGCTGTTTTTTTGGCTGATTTGGGGTGGAATTGCTCTATGATGTCGTAATCCGCCGAATTTTATAATTTTTTCTACAAAAATCTGCAAAAAAAATCAAATGCTTTTCCATTCCATGAGTGGAGGCACTCATCGATTTCATTCATTTTTTTGTGCATGTATTAACCGTGCTAAAATTAATAAAATTTTAGGGAAAATTTTCAATAACTACCAGGATTGACCTAAGTTTTACTTTCAGGCATCATTGTCTTAGTTGAAAATTACTGAAGAAACTCGATGTTATCATCATAAGTTTATTTAAATTCTATTAACGCAATGAATTGAGCAAATTCAGGAAAATAAGTTAAAAAAATTGAAAGAATTCATAATACGGACCAAAGACGATCTACAAAGCCGATATTCAGCAGATCCTTTGATTCGTCTTTGGTGTAATTTTGGACAATTTTTTATTAATGAAACATTCTATCTAGTCACCGTATGAAACAAAAATAACATTACCCCTTCAAATTAATAGTTACAGAAAATCAAAATCATATTGTATTGACCCAAACATTGATTACGATCCATGGATTAACATTTACTTTTCTTCATCTGTTGGAAGTGCATGAAATTAAAACAATATGTTGAAACAATATCAACTATGATATTTCAATTCGTAAAAAAAATCATCAGATTTTTTACAAAAATCAAAAAAAAAGTTTTGGTCATCATCAGTGGCGGTTCTGATCGGCTTCCGTTTATTCCTCGCTTTAAGATAAAATATAGTTAACAATTGATCGATTTCATCAGAATTTTGATACATTTCCAACTATATCTTAAACAAATGCTGTTTTAAATATGGCTAAGATTTCATTGAGATTTGTTCGATTCACAACTCTGAAGAAGATAGTGAACTGAACAGTTTTCGTTAAATTTGAACTTAAAACTCAACAAAAACAAAACAAAATAATCAAATTTGAACAAAAACTTTCCAGCGAATTCATGCCCCAGTTCAATGTGACATGAATTCACTGCTTCGATTTATAATTCTTCAAATCTATGGCTGAAATTCTTTTTTTTTCTTTCTTAAAAACAAGTTTAAGAAAATCTCATTGAATTTTTTTTTCAGTACAGCCTAACATTGAAGCTTTCATAGATTTTTATCAAGTTCTTTAAACTTTAGTCACGTTAGCTTTCGTTTTAACAAATAAGAAAGTTTGGTTTACTTTAGTCTCTATCTCATTTCTGTAAATTCGTTAACACACCATATCAAATACTTTGTCAGAGTCTAGATGGGTACCGATCAAATTTGGATTGTGTTTCAGTTTCAAGAAGTTATGTCAGTTGAGACAAACTTTACAGAGATCTGAAAATTTTCTGAAACAATATTAGTTGAGCTCTGATGATATTATGAAAACACAACATTGTGAAACTGAGTCAACATAAAAATGCATGACCGAATATGACACAAATAGAAAAAGAATTGTTTAATTTTGTGAATATTCGAACTGCGAATCTTGATCATTATTGAACAGAAACTGCCCAAAGTTGATCAATATTTATGTTCAACACTAAATTTATGTGGAAGCAGTGTAAGCCAGAATGGTGAATTCGTGTAAATTCAATAAAATGCTAACACGTACTTCGGCTACATTAGGGCTAAATGCCATCACAAATCAGCAAAAAAAAATGTTATAGTTCGCATCCCCAAACGGATAAAGAATAGTTAGATTTCATCATAATAAAAGCGAATTTTTGTCAAAAAAATCTTCGGGTCTTTTGAGTTAAAACTCAGTCTCAGTTTCAAACATGTGAACTTCGAAAAATCACGATAAAAATCACATCTCTGATTGTGTAAAGCCTTCATGAAAAAATATATTGCAATATTACAATATTGCGCCCTCTATCTCTGAACCATGTAAACTAAAACAATAAAATACAATCGATAATTACGGAAACAAAAACCGCGAGTGTTTTTGTTTCGCGATAATTACGCGAGTGTAATATTTTTTCAAAGAAGACTAGCTAATTAGTTCAATTTGATATGTCGAACTTCTCAATCGGTAGTTCAAAAGTAATAAATTTTTAAGAAAAGGCCTTTTTTGGAAAAAAAGGTGAAAAACTTGTTATTTTGAACCATCTTGAAATAGAAATGGGCACTCCAATGAGAAAAAATAAATAAAAATAAATATAAAAATGCAGGTCTAATATTTTGTGATAAGGAGCAAAACTACCAATTTTCACAAAAATCTGAGAACCAGAGAATATATAAAATAACAGCGGTTGAATACTCTCCTGAGATTGAATAAAAACTCAATCGGTATCCATAATATAACTACATTTTTAACACAGCATTTTAACTAAATTACAAAATTCAGATCGAGATTAAAAGTAAACATTTTTTCGGAAGTGTTGAATATAATATAAATTTCAGGGAAAAGCTGTGTAATTTGATCTAACCAGTGTGCCATTTAAGCTTAGGGACTGGAGGTAAATCTATTCTGTATAACGAGCTATTTTAGTATAATATTTGTTGGTTTTATCATTCAACGTAAAAAGCTCCCTGAAGCTTGAAATGCTTTAAAACTTTGAGATAATATTCTCCAGTAGACGTTTCATCAAATGGAACAAGCTCTTTATAGGTATATAGTAGGGTGCCAAATAATGTATGGGAAAAAATCGACCCTAAAATTTCAAAAAGTTGCCCTATAGAAAATGTTTACCACCTCGGAAAAACACCCTATGCAAAATATCAGCTCTATCGGACTTAAGAGAGAGTGGCGCGAAGTGGTCAGAGTTTGAGTTTTTTTTAAACTTGCATTACTCGTCGAGATTTACAGTTATCTCGAGTTTTTTTTGTCGAAATAAAATGTTTTCCGCCTGAAAAATCGATTTTTGAGATAAAAAAAAATTATGAGATAACTGTAAATCTCAACGTGTCATGCAATTTTAAGACATTTGGCACTAAACATTTTTCTTAAAAACCTCGATTTCCGGTGATTTTTCGGTTTTCAAAAAACTCAAATTTGAACGTCTGCGGTACCAGTAAATGAAGTCCGAATGAGCTAATATTCTGCATAGGGTATATTATCGTTCAAATCAACATTTCGAAGCAAGTTTCGAATGAAAAACCCAGATAACTATTTTTATTGGTACCCAAAACTATACTTTTCGTTTCGTACTCCGGAAAGAAACAAAAAAAAAAGTTCCCAGAGTTCCGATTTTTGACAAAAAAAAAAAAAAAAAAATTCGAGATGGCACTAGATCTCAACGGTTCATGCAATTTCAAGACATATGGCGTCAAATTTTTTTTCGGAAACCCCGATTTCCTTTGTTGCCCCTTGGGTGATTTTTCCATTTTCAAAAAACTCAAACTTTGACCGCTTTGCGCCACTCTCCCGTAAGTCCGATTGAGCTGAAATTCGGCAAAGGGTGTTTTTTCGAGGTGGTGAACATTTTGTATAGGGTATCTTTTTGAAATTTTAGGGTCGATATTCCCCATACATTCATCGGAACCCTAGTATATAGATATAGGTTTGATATAGCTTTAGTTCCGTAATTTGATTGACACATGGTCAAAATAGCAATGAATAAAATCTGTACGATTAAATTTTCTTCATCTTGTGTTTGGAAACACAAAAATAGGAATAGGAAATATGATTTATTCAACATTAATTTGTAAACAAAATTCGAACTGTAAATTCGTACTAAACTTCAACTCCAACTATTTTTTCAGTGAAAAATCGTACAAAAATCTAAACACAAAAACGGGGGAAAAACACCAATTCGATTTTTGTCTTACTTCGTGTTTTCCCCCCGTTTTTGTGTTTAGATTTTTGTACGATCTTCTAGACCGACACATAAGAGAAACTGTGACTGAAACTTTACTGAAACTAAATGAACAATGTTTTTCCAAAAATTTTCCTAAACGTTGTAAACCATGTGTTTTTTTTAAATGCAAAATTAAATTCAACAAAAAATCGTATTGACCTGATCAGTGTTGAAGAATATTCGAGAACTATTTTGTTGAAAATTGGCCATATCAGAACCGAAGTTCGATAAAACCGATGAAATCGAAATTTGATTACTCAAATTTAATCACAATTCCTCCAAACCAGCCCGGGATCTATTTATATTGTGTAGCAATAAACCCCAAATAAACCGAAATCGAATAAAATTGTACAAAAAGGGAGGGAAAATCTACCAATAGTTGAAGAATCGCGTAACCAAAAGTTGACTGAAAAACTCAAATTGAATCTAAATTTGTTACCAAAATACGAAGAAAAATTAAACTAATGATTGATGGAATAATGGACAAAACATATTTTCATAGACAAAGTATCGTAATGCATCGAAATGCGGACAATTAAGCGCTCACGATGATAAGTTCAATATTGACATTTTTTTTTTCCTGTTGGGTACATTTTCCACTACGACCAGTTATTTCATCTATTGTGGCGGGCCCCTATTTGTTGTAAGCCTTATCAGGGTGTCGTATCGCTATTAGTTGGAGTGATTTCCACTTGCTGACTGTAGGCATGATCCCAATAAGGTATTATAGCACGAATGAACATTATTGCCTTATTGGGGGAAGCTATCCAAACATCTGTAGGTTGCATTAAACCTTTATCAAAGAAATTGCGCCTTCTATGAAAAAGTGCTTCGCAATTGCATAATAAATGTTCCGAACTTTCACTTTCTAGGTTACAGAAACGACAGGTATCATCTTCTAATTTACCTAGTTTCTTTAGGTGGTATTTGCTTGGGCAATGTCCTGTCACTAGGCCAGTGAAAGTGCATAGGTCTTTTTTTGTTAGGCTGAGAAGTCTTTCAGTTACTTTTTTACTTGGTGATATAAATGATTTAGCCTGTCGACCTACTGTACTATGTGCCCAGATGCCATCAATCTTTGATTTTTCCCAGTTCTTTAATTACATTTTGAGGGTACATTCAGGGGTCCCACAAAATGGTTCTGATCCTAGGAATGGTTCCGATGATCCACATCTAGCTAACAAATCTGCTTTTTCATTACCTTCAACTCCACAGTGCCCTGGAACCAAGAATAGGTTCACTGCACTTTTTTTAGCTACCTCTTGAAGAAGTTGAATACACTCCCAAACTAATTTAGAAGTACAGGTAACTGACTTCAATGCTTTCAATGCAGCTTGACTGTCAGAAAAAATGCATATGTTTGCATGTCTATAATTGCGCCTTAGACAAATTGTTGCACATTCAATAATTGCCTGCACTTCTGCCTGAAATACAGTTGGCCACTTGCCCATTGAAATTGATATGTTCACTCCAGGGCCGGTTATTCCAGCCCCGGCTCTTTCGTTTAATCTGGAACCATCAGTGTAGAAAATTATAGATCCTGGGTGAATATCAGGTCCCCCTGACTCCCATTCAGTGCGGCTTGGCTCAGTCACATTGAATAGTCGTTCAAAGTTGTATTGCCTGTTCATCCAGTCCTCCTGAGTTAGTATCGGATTAAGTTTGAATTCCTTTAGAATACTTAAATGACCCCTAAGGTCTCCATCAAAGAACTGTTTTGTTCTTTTCAACCTTAGTGCGTTTTTTTCCGCCTCCAATTGAACGAATAGATATAAGGGAAGTAGATTTAACATTGCATCTAGTGCCTTAGATGGCGTACTACGAATTGCTCCTGTGATGGAAATTGTAGCTAACCTTTGTAATTTTCCTAGCTTTTCCTGAGCATGCTTGGATTTTGTTTTTGGCCACCAAACTAATGACGCATATGTTATTCTAGGTCTCACTATAGCAGTGTAGATCCAGTAGATCATTTTAGGTCTAAGTCCCCATTTGTTACCGAATGTTCTTTTACTAATCCATAATGCATTTGTAGCCTTATGTTTTATTTCATCTAAATGCGAGTTCCAATTGAGCTTGCTATCAAGTGTTACTCCTAAATATTTCACTTTTGGAGAAAACACTATTTTAGTTCCCAGCAAATGCAAATCTGGTATTTTCATTTTCCTTCTACGTGTAAAAGGAACAACAGTAGTTTTATAAGGATTTATAGATAAACCCTCATCATTACACCATGCTATAGTTAAGTTTAGAGCATATTGCAATCTGTCTCTGATTACATGCTCATATTTCCCACGAACTACAATTACAATATCATCTGCAAAGCCTATGATTTCAAATCCTATCCTTTCAAGGAATGCCAGTAGGTTATCTACTACCAATGACCATAACAGAGGTGAAAGGACCCCTCCTTGTGGGCATCCTTTCACAGTTCTTATTGTAACTGTGGCCCCTCCCTGATTACACGTTATTTCTCTTTTTTGTAGCATTTGAAATATCCATTCTACAACAGTTTCATCGAAATTACGCTGTATCATAGCATTTCTCATTGAATTGTGGGATGCATTGTCAAACGCTCCTTCAATATCTAAGAACGCGGCTAGTAGCAACTCTTTGACTTGAAGTGTTTTTTTCAATTTTCGTTACTATTGTATGAAGTGCTGTTATTGTTGATTTTCCTGGCTGGTATGCAAATTGAAGTTTACTGAGTGGTGTCGATTTCAAGTATTGCGATTTGATATAGTCATCAATTAGTTTCTCCATTAATTTCAGCATAAATGACGAAAGACTAATAGGCCTAAACGATTTTGGACTTTTTTTTTATCTTTTTTATTAGCTTTGGGAATAAAAACAACCCGAATTTGTCGCCAATTCTTTGGTATATAGTTCAATCGTAAGCTAGCTTTGAACATTTCTGGTAAGCAGGGCACTACAGTTCCTCCACTTTTCTGGATCATCACAGGACGGATCTCATCGCTTCCCGGTGATTTAAAAGGATCAAATGAATTTATTGCCCATTCGACTCTTGCATGAGTGAAAATACAACTCGCTAGATCTTGCTATTCTGCACTGATCATTTTATGCCCAGGTTTACTGGTATTATCATTGAAATCTTCAGACGGTAAAGTGTGATTCTGTTGCAAATCAGTATGTGGATCTATGCATGTCGTCCTATCACTCAAGACCGGTAGCGATCCTGGAAAATGAACTTGCATCATTAAACTCAAGGTCTCCGATGCATTAGAAGTGAACTTTCCGTCCTCTTTTTTGAGAGTTCCTAAACCATTAGAATGATCTTTTGCCAAAACTTTTTGTAATCTTGCAACGACTGGAGTACTTTCAATGTTTTCACAGGTGTGCCTCCAATTTTTACGTTTAGATCTTCTGATCTCTTTATTATAGGCAGTGAGTGCTTTCCTATATTCATCCCATTGCGAAGTACGCTTTGCTCGGTTAAACATTTTTCGAGCGTTTTTTCTTAAATTTTCCAGCCTAGTATTCCACCATGGTACATCTCTGTCTGTTGATCGTACCTTGACTGGGCAGCTCTTATTGTAAGCTTGAATTATTTTTGTTGTAACATAAATAGAGGTTTTTTCGAGTTCCTCACTAGTTTTAATACTTTTTACAATATTGACATACCATAGCATGAAAAATTACCGTTCCTGTAGAATTAGAAGGCAAGTAGTTTTGGCAGAAATACAAGGAGATTTATAGAAAAAATGGAAAAGTTAGTCACTGTGTCTTCTAAGTGCATCGAGTAGTAATTTCCATTCAAATTTTAATAATTTAAAATTGCATCTGCTAACGACGGAATATGGGTACTGTTCGATATTCGATATGAATCACAGTATTCCACAAAATCATGTTATATTTGTTCAAAATTTGTTAATTTCTTCATTGTGCCGTGATTTGAAATCAGGAAAATTTTGTAGTAATAATTTGAATTCTGGACACATTTTGTCAGCAGCATTTCCGGATTAAAAAGCATAGCGGTATAGTTTCGAAAAATTGTTCAGATTATAGCAAAAGGTGAATGATTTTCTTATACCTGGAGGAACTTATGAAGGTGGCTTTTTGAATTGGAAAACTCTACATGAATCATAGTTCTGTTTCGATGCAAATAGGATTCATTCACCGGGATAAAGTTATTACCATGTTTAAGACATCAGACGAGCATGAATATAACTAATAAATGGTTTCGCGATAAGGAAGCCATTGTGTTAAAAGCAAACCTCCAAACACCATCAATCCTACTCTAACAACCAGCCCAAGGACCCATCAAATGTTGACCAACGGACGTATCCCATCTAGTAAATTATAAATGAAACAAATTGATTGAAAATTGATTTCATTACACGTCCTGTTTCTCCCGCCCATCGTTTTGTCGCATGATACCGACCGCTCTGCAGCTCCCTCCCCTCCCCAGCGACAATTGGGTCAATGCAATCAATCCTTTCGCGGCTCGTCCTTTTCAGTTGTCCGAAGTAGCACTCGGCACTCGGCAGCTCCGACGGAATGGTCAATAAATCGTGCCCAGGTGAAGCCACCGCACTTCGCTTCCTCAATTAGCGTCCCCCGTTGTCCCGCGTTGACCGCTCGCGCCGGTGAAAAGGAAGTGCTTCAGCTAAATACAACAATTATTAATTATTTACACGGAAAAAGTGATCAGCGGGAATTTCTTTCCTCCCCTCCCCGCTTCCGCCGCTTCCCATGCTAGCGTGTTCTTCCGGACGGTGGGTGCTTGCCGGGTCGGGCGTCTAGCGGAGGGAAGGTTTTATCTGCAAATTACAATCACCATTTCGTGTCGCGATGGTGTGTTTAATTTATTTCAGTCGTACTGACCTCGGCGTTCGCGCGCCGGGACTATTTCATTAGATAAATAGTTATCCATCCCCGGTCCGGGGCTGTGGTGGGAGTCCTCTAATCGGACGATAAAACTTTATTTTGGTGTAATTAAAACTGGCTAGAATCACGGAAGGTTTGTTGGTCTGCCACAACCGGGTTCGTCACTTGGTACGGGTGAAATCTCCAAAGCCCTCAATGTCAGAAAATATCCTGCGGTTTCGGGCACAAAAAAAAAGAACAACATGTAAATTTGATCATTTTAATTCCCCACTTTTTAACTAACCCCTTTTTATTGGTATTTTTTCTCCCCTTTTCAGTGCAAACAGTGCGGCAAAACGTTCAAACGCTCGAGCACGCTATCGACTCATCTGCTGATCCACAGCGACACCCGGCCATACCCGTGCCAGTACTGTGGCAAACGGTTTCACCAAAAGTCCGACATGAAGAAGCACACGTACATCCACACCGGTGAGTATTGCAATCTGCGAAATGGCTTGCGACAGAATTTCCTTCGCCCTCCCCCCGCCCTACTCACAGCAATGAATCGTCATCATCTGCCGACCGGCGGAAAAGATTCTCGAACTTGGGTGTGCTCCTCGAAAAATTAGGGACTCAAAAAAAAAAAAATTAGGCTCCTGCTCGAAAACCGACTCGTTGCGGTTATAAATGGATAATGAAAAGCACGAGCCAACATCGAAACGGTCTGTTCGTGTGGTTCTCGGTGCTGGGAAGCGATGGGATATTCAGCTGCTGTGGAGAGCAAGAAAAAAACGTAGCATAGGATAAACAAAATCTGTACCCCCCCCCCCCCCCCCGGGAAGAGAAGTGGGATCGCGGGGGAAATCGGGCGTCGTAATTTGAATGGGAACAGATGGCGCCCCTGCTGGGATCAGTCGTTCGTTCTTCTCCTTTGTTTCTCGCACCCCATTTGGGGGCCACCGCGCTCGGGAACCAGTTTATCTCTGTTACCGAACCTGGCCGATATCTCGCAGTGTCCATCGGGGTTTTGTTTTCGGGAAATGTTGTGATATCGGGGTTCTCCTAATATATTCATTATGTGAATCATTGGGTTTGTTATTGGTATAAACAGAACAAATCCCGCAATTAGGCTTAATCTGGGGGCTAAAACAGTCTCGCGAAAAAATTAAACGCGGTGCGCAATCGGTGGACAAGGAGCCGCAGAATTAATGCTCGGTCGGTAATTATGGACATGATAACATGTAACCGCTGGCCGGCAGCGTACCAACGGCTTCCGTCCCACGCCGGGGGACCGACCAGACTGGGGAACCGGAGTATTTCATGTTTGCAATTGTTCTCCTTCAAATTGAACAAAACTGTTGCTTCCTTTTTCGGTGTGCCAGTATGATTCAGCTCTCCCAGGATCGGGGTTAAGAAATCCGAGCCGCCCCGCACTATAAATTTGTAATGTTTACCAAACAATTAAAATCGTATTACTGGCTCGCTTTTTTGCGGGGAAGGTGGCTACCTATATCCGTAAATGACCAATCTGTTTTTGCGCGAGGGGAGACACTCATTATTATGCAACAGCGATAGCGTCCAGCTGGGGGAGGGGGAGGGGGTCGGTACGTACATAAGCGCGGTGTCGTGCAGACATACCTTCTAAAATAAAAATCAGGAAAGCATACACATATTCTACGAGGTATGTGATTGTTTCCCCCGTCAATGTATGCCAGCTGATAGCATATTATGCTGCTGTTGCGGGGAGTACGTTGACCGTGCTTTATATCTTGATTCAATTAGTTTAATTAATCTGTTTGCATGTGTACTCTGGCTAAATGAGTCTAATTGTGGCGGGAAAAACAAGCGAGGCGGCCGTTTTATGCTAGACGAAGCGGAGAATGGGGTTTAAAGGGTTATGCTCGATGGCGGAACGGGACGTCTGTTGTAGGATTGGGCGATCTTCAGAAATAGATCAATTTTGACGAATCGATTGTCTGAACGGCGTAGGGATCGATTCACTGATTAAACCGGATCCAAACTTAAGTTAAAAAAGAGTTTTTTTTTTCTTTCTTTATTGAAGAGATTTTCAGCCGAAAGCTGGCTCATCTCTGTAAAAATATTTTTATTTATTTAAAATAAAGTTAATAATTACCAAAAAAAAATCGATCTTTGTTGAATCGATATTTGAAAAATCGAATGCTTTTTATTTATTTCCGTATTTTATATAAGTGTCGTCTTATATTAAAACATGGAATTAACATTTCACATTTCTATTCAATCATCAAAGGCATCTTATTTTGATTTTCAGCATGGTCACAGAAAAAAAAAACTCGAAAGCCCAGAAAAAATTTATTTTCCAGGACATTCATCTTGTATCGTTATGGAATCATTTTATTAAATACATTAATTGAAAATAATTATTACTAATTCAACAACTGATATTTGTCCAGAACCTCGCTGACAATAATCACACAAAATCCAACCGTTCCATACGTATGACCTTGAGTCGAAACCTTGGTAATAGACCCGGAAAAGAACGTTTGTTGAAGCAATTTTCGCTGTCCGCCTAGTGAATGTGACGGTGTAAATATAGCTTGTCGCCTACTTTGTAACGACCAAACTTACAAAACTGCTTTACGACCATCAATTTGACAAATGAGGGCCTTGATCCTGAAAGGGATTCAGTATTTACGAATTTGGTCAGGTGATTTTTGGTGGGGTTTAATTCAATGTTCACTCGAAAACAAATTTACATAAAATTTTCTACGATAAAACAGATTAGAAAAATCGAAAAGAAAAGATAGGTTTTCGCGATCTTATAGAGCACAAAGAATCGATCCAAAAAATCGAAAATCGGAGTGGAAAAGATCGATCTTCTCAATATCGATCCAAGATCGCCCAATTCTAGTCTGTTGCATTGCCATGTGTGCAATTGTGAATTTGTTGCTGAATTTTGTAATTTTGTGGAAATCGGGAAGTACGAAGTGTGTCAATTAACTTTCGGGATTGATAGTGAAAATTAACATTTGTTTCTACCCTGAATGGGTCCAAATGTTTGTTCGAACATATTTTGAGAAATAACGCTTTGGTTGAAGCCGATCGATTTCGCCTTGATTTCGTATTTTAGCTTCTATTTTGGGAGAAGAGAATTTTTTCAGTGTGCCAAATCAGATGAATACGGCGAATGATTCCATTCAAGGTACAGTAATGTTTTTTTAATCCGGACACTTTTTAATCTGGACTTTTTTTCATTGTCATATCATACCAAAACCATAACATTTTCTGCATGTTGAATTATTGTGACTGATAGTTACTATTGACGAATCTCATGCCAACTCGTCTTAGGAGTTGGCAGCACCATCTCAGATAGTAGTGAAACGTTGTGGGTGTTAAGACATGGATCATTAAAGCAACTTTACATACTTGAAATATTCGAAAAATAATTAGACTACTTTTTGGAAAAAGACGATTTTTTTTTCTTAGTTTGTTACATAAATTTATAATTTAAAAACAATGATACCTACAAAATTCTTGTTAAAAGACGAAATGTAGGAAATTGTTTAAATTTTCACAAAAAAATACCAAAAATTTTGCTGACAAAAAATTTATTTTAAAAATTAAAATTAATTTTTCTCAAAAACGTATTTTTTTAAATTTCCAAAAATATTTATATATGAATGGCCCTTACAATTTCCAACAAGTCGTCCATACATCGGAAGATGGGCACTTTTACTGGGGAAAAGTTATTCGAACAACAACAATTTCATGTTTTCTTTGAATAAAAATGCAACATATCCTAATTTTGTTAAAAGTCAAGATTGCGATATAGTGCATTCGACAAAGTTAAAATGTTAAAATTAAAATGTTAAAATATAAACTTTTGTCGAAGACATTAACTTTTTATTTTTTATAGCTTTGGAACATATGTCCTTTTTTGTATGAAGACTCCTGAAAAAAATAATATTTTGCTCGTTACATTTTTGTGTGTAAATTCTCACGTTTGACACGTTCTTGACATGTTTCTAAATAGAGAAAAGTTAGCAGAGCATGTGAATTGCGATAATTTATACAAAAAAATGTTACGAACTAAACATTAATAGTATTTTTTCAAAGAAAAAAAAATTAAAATGTTGTTGTTCGAAAAACTTTTTCCATGTAAATGTGCCCATCGTCCGATGTATGGAAAACATGTTGTCAATTTTAAGGGCTATTTATTTTTATTTTTTTCAGAATTTTAAAAGCATGTGTTTTCGAGAAAAATGAATTTTCAAAATATTTTTTTTTCAATGAATTTTTTTTCCAAAAAATTCTTTGATAATTTTTAATGAAAACCAAAATAATTTAATACATTCCATTCTTTGACTAAAATTTTGTAGGTCTGTTAGTTTTTTTCAAAGTTTTTTTTTTAGTTTTGAGTTTTTCCAACTTTTTTTTTCAAAAAATCGCTGACAAATAACTTTATCAGCGAATTTTATATTTCTAGTTATATTTCAAACATTTCAAGTATGCAAAATTGCTTAAATGACCCATGTCTTTACACCCACAACGTTTCACTGCTATCTGAGATAGTGCTGTCAACGGCCAGTCGAGTTGGCATGAAATTCATCTATTGTATCAATTTAGTGTAGTGTCAAGCATTGTATCTAACTGTTGATAAAAATGGAAAAAAACGAAACAAAAAATTGTGTTTCATAAACCCATTTCCGCTATAAAAAGCGCATTTAGACGATGATTTTAAGTTCGGATGACGGATCGAAGTAAATAAGGAAATTTCTTATTGAAGGAGTTGCATAAGAGTGTTAAAATTAAAAGCAAAAGTGTCCGGATTTAATATCAGGGCACAATGAAGAAATTTGCAAATGTTGAACACATACAGCATGATTTCATGGAATTCTGTGATTCATAGCTAACATGAAAACCTTCTTATTCTTTAGGAATGGTAATTTTTCATGCTATGACATGTCAATATTTTTCAGCAGATAATAACTTCATCGTAAGCCCTTAACTGTCAGGATTTCGATGCATTACGATAATCGATTTGTAATCGGCTTCCTTCGACTTTTATGACACCAGAGTGTCACTCATTCGTCACAACGTTTATGTCATTCGAATATTGTCTTGGATATACAAACATCGCCGTACACATCTTTCATTAATTGCAATGTTTCTGATGTATTTTTACCATATAATTTGTGCTCAGAAGCCTAATTGACCTAATTGAAGCCTACTATCATGAGAATGCTACAAATATCTACAAATATAGCGAAAAATCTTCTGCGGAATGAATTTCATATATGTATTGACAGTATTATTTGCAAATATAAAACAGAGCTGATTTTTTCGTTGCAACATGCTAATGATTAGAATTGATTTCTCCTTCAAATATTATTATCTAAGAATAAGTTCATTCGTTAATGAAGTCTGAAGGAAACTGAAAAAAAAAAACCATTAGTAGTCATACAAAAATCTCGAAATTATTGCTGAGACTGCTGATATAAGCGGTCTTCGGGCTTCTAGCGGTTTTTTTTTATGAAAGGTAAATATGTGTTCTTCCTTATGCAAGGACTATGCCTGACTAGGACTGATTCAATAGATTATTTTTAATCAAAGGTAAATATGTGTTCTTCCTCATTTAAGGCTTTACTGTAGTTTGAGTTGATTTCTTGCATAGTTTTCACGGTCTTATAAAGGGCTAATACGTAAGAAAGGGTCTTTTTTACGCCCAGTACATAGTTTTGATAGTAATCACCAAATTATTAGTTTTTTTGTTGTTGCTAAGTAAACTTGCAAAGATCACTTGTAACCATAATGAACGAGAAGTTTGTTTTGTTTATAATTTAACGTTTCATAAACGCAAGTATTTCAGTATCATACGAAATGACAAAAATATGCTATTAATGCTACCTGCATAACATATTTTCCAAAATATTGAGTATTTCTTTTTTAAGCTACACCCAAAATTTATTTTAGCACGTGTTTTGGCATCCTGATTTATTACATTAAATGAGCCTAAAACAACAGAAAATGCGCTACTCCCCCATACTGGTAGATCATTTGTAGTATATATATATATATATATATATATATATATATATATATATATATATATATATATATATATATATATATATATATATATATATATATATATATATATATATATATATATATATATATATATATATATATATATATGCTATAGCAATATCAGAGCAATATGAGCGAGTGAAACAAGAGACAATAAGCACGCATTAAAGCTTTTCGCATGCTTTTCCACATAAACGGCTCAGATCGAAAAGAAAAAGCACTTCTTTTTACTAAAAAAATTCACAACTTCATTTTATGATGAGGTGTAATATTACCATGCATTTATGCAACATCACTAGTGGATAGATGTGGACAGCGTGATCGTGTAAAACTACCTTACATTCCAGTCGGCTTTGGTTCGATCGATTGACGTCGTTTGGGCTTTTCTTGGCTACAAGTCCAAGCTGACATTCAGTCCGAGAGCAAGAGGTGTCTGCTCCCATGCATACAAACATTTTAAAGCTTTTGAATCAGATGCTTTTATTTGCTCATTTCACCCTTCAGCATACGAAAATGATTTTATTTCTGTCGAAGATGAAATGTTATCTCTCGACGCTAGTTTGGGTGTAGAGGCTGTTCGAATTACCCCGCTAGGCTGTCTTACTCCGTTTTCCCCTATAGTTTCGATCAGCGTAATATCGATCGTTCCCAAGGATATTGGTTTTTGACGGTGGGGATCACTTTCATCATCCAAAACAAAACATTTTTCTGAGTAATTTCCAGACATCCAGCGGCATTGGAATTAAGTTTCAGTTGTAATTCCTCTAAGTGTTCTGGTACTCTTAATTTCCTTTCGGTAGACTATTCCTTACTTTTCAACATCTTGCAGATATTAGAGCGCGAACACTTGGACTGTTGGCTGATCGATTCGTTGTTGTTGAAAGTACTGGGAAACATACGAATCCTTTTCTCGTACATTATTTAGTCGGTTTTCTGCTTTTCCGGTTCGTGGTTCGGGATGAGAGAGTCGAAACTATTCTTATTTGGAGTCATCACTTGGTAAATTAAAAAGAAAAACTAAAATATTTCTATCGCTGAATGTTTGATATGTTTCCGAAAAAAATCAATCAGCTATGGTTTTTTTTATCTCGACACTTCAAAAATCTTAGAAAACGAGAGTTCATGATATTCTAGTAAGTCTGGTTTACATATAAAACACAGATGCAAATACAAAATATACAAATCAGTAATCTGATTTAGATACATTCAGAAAAATCGACTAAATGCAAATCTTCAGATGGTGCCAAGTGAAAGTAAAGGTAAAATAAAAAATACGACTCTAGAATGAGGAATAAATACACGAGGTCGAAATATCGCGACTTTAGGATTTCCGTTGGTTACGTATATTCGATTGTCGTTTTTTCGTTGAGTTATATTGGTACGCAAGTCTTAAATTTTTGTTGACAAGTTCGGTCATTTTGAATATTTAGTATATTTTTGACAGCTGATTTGATTCCATGTGTTTTGGATCGTTTTCGGCGTTTGCCTATTCCAAAAATGGATCAAAGAATCTGTATCAAATCTTGTGTGAAAAACAAATGTGTTCGTTTTAATAGAGTGAAGATAATCATAACTGGTGGCGAATCATGAATTAATGGTTATGGCTCCAAAGCTCAATCATCCTAATGGAAGCTGCCGAATTGGAATAGGCAAATATCTAAGAAGAGCCAATACATGTGCAATAGGGTGGCAATGGATGTATGGAAAAAATTTCATCATCGAATTTCAAAAACCGACCAGGTACATTTTGTTTATTGGCCCAAAAAAATGATCTGTGCAAAATTTTAGCTCAATCGGACATGATTTAGGGGTGCATCAAAGCTCTCAAAATTTTGATTTTTTGATCCACGAAAATTTTCCAACGAAATTTAAAAAATCGAATTTTTTTTCTCGATGCCAAATGACTTAAAAATGATTTTTCATATGTTAAGGAAGAAAACAATTGTAGATTTTCAAGAAACATAATCAACATCTAATGAACCCCACCCTCACACCGCTCGTGTGTGGGCCAAACCTCAGCTTCGCGGATCAAGCCACAATCCCGGCGGATCAGTCCTTCGACGGGTTCGGGTTCGAACAAATCGAACACAATGCAAACCCAGCGGAAACTTCTACCGCGGCGCTGGCACCCGCTTTGGAAAGCGGTTCCAGCGAACCGCCGCCGATATCCTTATTTGGGGCTGCAATCGGTCTCTTTGTAGGCAGCGCCCCATGCGCTGACACATAAACTCGCGCAGGCTGGCTGGCTGGGGCGCCTCTCCAAAACAAACACCCGCGGGTGAGGGAGAGGGAACTGGGCGAATGGGGGAGTAGTTATCGGGAAATTTATTAACCCAAAGCCACTTTGGTACGATAGAAAGTGAAACCACGAAACGACGGAACACGAGAGCACGAATGTGAACAACAAACGGGGGCACTTTGTGTTTACCTTCCGTTCTCTCGGTACAAATTTGAGCAAATTTATCGCCTCATTTCGTAATTGAGAGTTGCTTTTTCGTTGTCTTTCTACTGGGGACGGGGGATGGTGAGCTGAGTGGGATTGCACGTGGACAAAAGGACACCGAAGGGAAAATTGAAAGCGACAGGAAAATAAAAACAGTGGCAGTTGATTTGATGTTTATTTTGGATTTGCGTGTCAGGAGTGGGCATTTAGTGTGTGCTTCCCTTGTCGGTTATTGGGGTTGTGGAGGAACACCTGACTGGGAATTCTGGCTAAGTTTTGAAGCTACATGCAAAGTGGCAATTACAAACGTAATTTAATAAATTTGAAAGAGGGAGGCTTATAATGATTTCATTAGTGTCGTTGCAGACACGACTTCCAGAGATATTGGATTGTTTATTGAGTCGACCCTTTGTCTTGATTTGTAAACACTCAAATATGAATGAAAAATTAATACTTATTTGAAGATTTTGCGGATAAGTTTCACTGTAAAAATCAAACAGTTCCGTAGATCTGGCATCTCTGCCAGCTGAGAGCCAGATCCAGCTGGAAGCAGCGGTTATTAATCACATCAAAAGCTCTGTTTAATTGGATTTTAATTTGTCCATGTCACGCTCAAATCCCACCATCCTGTGGACCTCCCGATATGACGAAACCGACCGCTCCCGTACAGAACAGGACAAACGCTGTCATGAAGCTCGCATTCCGTTCACGGTGGCGAAGAAGCCGCCTCACAGCCGAGTGCCGTGATTGTTCCCGACGGTGTCCCTGGAATTTCCACGAGATTGTGGGCCATTATCCCATCGCAAATGTGCGATGGCATTAAGAGGTTCGTCTCTTGGAGACGACCTTCTTCGGGACAACTTTATGATTGATGATCTTATGCATCACGAAGTGATTGCCGTTTAAATCTTAAAAGTGTCGGGAGCAGGATTGCAGCAGTCATGCGATATTTATTCCTCTGACATCAGCCGGAATGTTCAAATTTGCTAACAAGTTTCTTTTTCTATCTTCATTTACAGGTGAAAAACCCCACAAATGTGTAGTTTGTCTGAAGGCCTTCAGCCAGAGCTCGAATTTGATTACACACATGCGTAAACATTCCGGCTACAAACCATTCTCGTGTGGACTCTGCGAGAAAGCCTTCCAGCGGAAGGTGGATCTGCGGCGTCATCGCGAGGGACAACACAGCGATGTGGTTGGCGGGGGATCCGCCACTCTTCCGGGGGAAGACTACAAAGCAATGATCGCTTCCCCGAGTAGCGTCTCAAACGCCCCCGCTAGCGGTGGCAGTTCCAATAGCAGTGCACCCTCTCATGCCGCCGTTGCGGCGGTTGCCGCGGCGGCAGTGGCTGCAGCAGCGGCTGCTGCGTCTTCCGCCAGTACCGGATACCACCACCACCACCACCACCAACAAAATCATCATCAACACCATGCGGACGTTAAAATGGAAGTTAGCAGCAGTTGTTCCTGATTCGGTGCGGACTGGGTTATCTCGGTGACGGCGATTTAGTTTATATTTATGTTACTCTCGAAAACGCTGGGCCTAATGACGATGACTGCCGAGAATGTATAAAAAATGTATCGAGGGTACAAGAGAGGAACACTGACAGCAACAGATGTTGCTTAATTTGGGTGTTTTTTTCTTTATGATCTTCGGGGCTAACCAACCGAAAACGATCGTCTTCTACCGTTGTTGTTGTTGTCGTTGTTGTCTTGCACGCCACAAGCGTCAGATGACGTTTTGGCATTTTTTTTGTGTGTTTCTCTTCCACTCAGTGCAACCGAAGAAAAACCACAAATCCAGACGAGGTGCAAAACGCGTGCCTTAGCGTAATCAGTGTTCTAATGTAGTTCTTAGTCACATATTAAAAAACCATGTACATATAGTCACATCGAGTCGCAAACGTACTGCTCGTAAACGTTAAGTTATCCCAAATATTCCGTTCCGATGTTTAGTTAGAGAATACTTAGACCTAGTGAAACCAAAGTTTATTCACTTCTGCTATGACGATTCCAAATTGAACGTACATTTGTTTAGGATTCCCCCTCCCAAAAAAAAGCGAAGCTTCAAAAACCAAATCATGTAAATGAGCACTTAATTTGTAAACGTGTACATAAACTTAACTTATTTAGCCATTAGTCTATGTTTCGTACCCATCGTCTAGTCTTCTGTGTGTAAAAACTAAAACATAAAAAAAGAAATCAAGAAATACAACCGGGAAACCCTTCAAGTCGCTCCCCGGAGCCGGTAGGGGTTTCCCGGAGGGAAACGAGAGGCGCTTTTGTTACCGAACAAACACGTACCCCGCCGCAAGGACACAAACGCCACCGCGTTTGTGCGGGTGTACACCCGAAGGCCAGCGGGCCACCGAAGAACCCTGCGCCCCACGGCCCTTCGGAAAAAAACCAGAACATATTAGTCATGAATAGAGTTCTCACTTTTATTCATAAACAGCTACCGAACCAAAGACTCTATTTGTAGAACCGAGTAAATCGAAAGCACTTTTGTAATTGTATACTTACTGCTGCTGCTGCTCTGTTTCGTATCCCTACTCTGTCCTGCTGTGCCCTTATGCACCATCGAACCCGTCCGATTAGTTGCGTTCCATTTTATAATTCCGCAATTTTTTATTTTACATCGAGTTTACTCTCTATCCGTCTCCGATGACTGTTTCGGTGTTTGTTATTTAGTGTGTAGATACGAAGTCGGCTAAAATGAAGATCGTCCAAAAAATTAGCGTTAGGCACAGATTTCACTCCGCGTTTATCTCCAATTCAAAATCGTTAGCACAATAATAATTTATGCTAGTTAAATATATTTCCGTGTACATACAGTTAACATAGTCGATAATATTCTTGTACTATTTTCGTCATTTCAAAACATTGGATGTACTTTAAACTATTACTTAGAATCGTAGCTGTTAGAACGTTGTATAATTTTGGGTATAATGTAGAATCGTGTAAATTGAAAAAACAATAAAAATATCGTTACATAATGAGCTCTTCGTGTGTTATTTAAACATTGAAAGAAATATCTGAATTATAATATCTGAGATTAGGTCCCATATTCTTCATATTTTCAATAACAGTATTGCTTTTATTCTACCACTAGCTCACCCGGCAAACTTCGTCCCGCCCAAAATTTATTTTCTTATTAAGTGCACGTTCATGGGTCCAATCGCAGAACTGTTCATTGATTGATCTTCTAATCTACCCTTTAACATTATTTTTTAACTATAAAATTTCAGTACTTTTACCAAAACTCGACATTATAATATCAGATTATTTTCAGACACAATTCTCGTGCAAGATTTTTCATCCACTTGCAAATAACATGTTTCTCCGTTACATGGAATAAATATTTGATACAGAAAATATGATAGAATGAAGACGGCCCTAAATCGGACAATTCCTTTCTCGAGTTTTGCTCTTATCAACACATTCGGCGATCCATTTTTATTTCTATAGATATAGGAGTGCGTTTTATCACATTAAAATCCATTTCCACTTCCGAACGAAGGTCAATTTCGTTACCGCAAACATCAAATGGACTAACAACGCTTGTCAATATGTAATTGTAAAACGAATGTGAATTGAATTTTTAGAATTTTCCCATTTTCCTTCAGAGTTTTCCAAAAAAATTCCATTTTGTCACACTGGTTTACGGTTTGAAAGAAAATGAGATATTTTTTTGGGATCCGCGCGTTTTATACACTAAGGCAAGGCGCAAATTGAGACGCATATAGCGCGAGTAACTTGGCGCGATATAGCGCCTGTTTTTGTGGCTAATGAAAACAGATAGAACGGCGCAAATTGGCCAGATGACGCGAGATGGTGGAGCGCTCGTGAGACACGACTCGCGCGACGCTGTGGCTGAACCACAGTTTCTCGTGCTGGTCATGCCAGATGTGGTAGTTGTGTTGGTGAACAATCATATAGCGCCGTGGGTTTGACACTGTATGGCTGTACTGGTCGGGTGATTGTGTTAGTAAATAAATATATCGCGCAACTCTGTGTTAATCAGTCATTGTATGCGAGTGGCATGTTATTTACACCAAACTGCGACTCAATATGCGCTCCACCACGCTACGTTTGTGGCACGAATGAGTCGTGTTGATAGTCTCGTGTTCGCTTACGAGCGCTATACGCTTCTCAATTTGCGCCTAGCCTAACGGTACACGCTCACAGGATAGAGACAAATCGGCAGACTCAGCCAAAGGGGCGAGTCCAACGAGACGAACGAATGAGCGTTAAAAGGCAGCGATGGCAAAAAAATACATCTAGAGGCGAATGAACTGCAAAGTTTAAAGCCTCTTAAAACAAAGAAGAAGAAGAAAAATACATTCATTACGATTTGTTCGCTCGTTGGATTCACATGCAGGCTAAAAAGGGTCCTTTTCAGGATCACAAAATTATCTTCAATCTAAAGAGTTCAATGTTTTGTTATCACTCGATATCCCCATCTTGTTCGGCTAAACCTTCCTGTTTAGCGATTTGTTGCCACTCGCCACAGCTTTCACAGTTGTAAATTTTTTTTCCATCCAGCTTTGTGACATGTTGTACAGTAAATTACATTCAATGCGACGTGCCGAAGTGCCACTCAGCATTGGAGGCGATTTTAACCTGTAATTGAACATTTGCGATGACAGTGGTACAGTGTCGACTTTCAATGTGGGGTCATAATTTGGATTTCTATGTTTACAAAAATGTCCAATTAAATATGTCGCATTACATGTCCGTCCAATTAGCTAAATGTCGAACTAATTGTAAATTACTGTACTTTCAATCTGGAAACAATTAAAGAATTGGTGAAAATTGAATAATCAGGATAGTCCCCAACTATCAATAAGCTCAGAACAACTGCCAAATTCACATACTCATCAGATACTGGCAAACAAATTATGAAAAAATCAATTTGTGTTTTATTATTATTTTGGATATTATTTTAGAAAGCATTGAACTGTATTTCGTAAACTCTTTTTTGAAAGGTTTAATGGCCCTGATAAGCGCCTTGTTTTATGGAATGGTTCCAATTTAGAAAATTTTTTATACTCGTGGTTTTGAAAAAAACCATTTCGAACGCCCTCGATGCCGCCTTGTTCTGGATTTGCCACCAAAGCAGATTGTATACAGAACAAACTTTTTTTTCTGCTACCAGCTGCCGTTTTGCGATTGCGTTTGCCACTCGCCACTCGCTGCAACTGCCTGTTGTTGTCTTGATGCGTTCTGTTCTGAATGCGGGTTTTCTTATCGTCGCGAGCAGCTTTGCCAGCTAACTCGATCACTTCGGCGGCCGAAACTATATAACGCCGGCTAGGTGGACTGGTGCACTGGTACTAACGCGCTCGGCCTAGCTACCCTTGCGGGGAACTCCAGATCAGCACTGTTCGAGCGGGATTTTGCCTTTCCCTTCACTTTTCCTCCTTTACCATGTCCAGACATGGCTGCTTGGGTTGGTTTGTTGATGTGTTGTGATGCGAACCGATGTGGTGTACGGTTTGAATGAGAATGATCGTTACGGCAGCGGAGCGGGGATTTTTATGCTGACTGGCTGCCTCGAGAATTACGCATGTGTGAGACTGCGACCAATGTTTCGTTCATTTTTTTCTTTTTCCTTTCCAATCGTGCTTCATTCTATTTCGCTGCTGCTCTGGTTGCCCGTTTTGGTCGGTACGATTTGAGGAGCACAAAATGGACCAATCAAAAATGGGCACACAGGGCATTTTAACAATGCTTGATATTTCACAATTATTCAATTATTTATCTCAAGAAAAATGAAATGTTATTCGTTATGATAGATGCGTAGATATATTTCCTATCAATTGATGCAAAAACCTTTGCGATCTATTGAGAAATGCTCGAGTTATAAGCGTTCCAAATCTTGCATTTTTTTCCTACTTCCTTGTTCAGTGCCTAGATTTCCATTTCACCCCCTATATCTTCCGGTTAGACGTAGTTCTACGTCAAAACTCCTACATATCAATTTTCATGTCGATCGGTTCAGTAGTTTCCGAGTCCACAAGAATCAGACAGACGAACAGACAGACAGACAGACAGAAATCCATTTATATATATATACAGACATTCCACGCCAAACCGATACAGTGGTTCTCAGATTTTCATCAAAGGCGGTGGTTTTGTTCTTTATTGCAAATTGTTAGACCCGCATTTTTTTTATTTTTTTGTTAGGGTGACCATTTCAATTTAGGGTCGATTTTTACGCATTTTTGCCAAATATGACTTTTTTCTTAAATTCATAACATTCGAACCACTGGACCAATTCAGATGTTCGACATATTAAATTAAAGCCAATTAGCTGGTCTTATTTGGAAAAATACTACAGTTGCAGTTTTGAATTATGTTTTCGTTATTATTGATTTTATTTGTTTTCTATAGTTTTCATGGTCTCGGGACCAAAGGCGCTATATATTTTCATATTTTTTCTGGAAAGCTGAGGATTTTTCACATAACATATCTTGAAACCAGGGAGGCGATTTTTTGTGTTATATATACTAGCTGACCCGGCAAACTTCGTCCAGCCCAAAATTTATTTTTCGTTATCACATCCACGTTTTCTTACTAAGCGCTGTTTATGGGTCCAATCACAGAATTATTCATTGATTGATCTTCTAATCCACCCTTGAAAATTGCCTTTTACTATAAAATTCCTAGTACTTCTACCAAAACTCGACATTATAATATCAGATTATTTTCAGACATAATTCTCGTTCAAGATTTTTAAACCACTTTCATACAACATGTTTCTCCGTTACATAAAATAAATATTTGATACAGAAAAATATGATAGAATAAAGACAGTCCTAAATCGGACAATTACTCCTCGAGTTTTGCTCTTATCAACACATTCGGTGACCCATTTTTATTTATATAGATATATAGTGCGTTTTATCGCATAAAAAAAATCAATTGTCATGTTTGGTTGGAATATGTTTGGTTGAAATATGTGTATTATTTTTACGGGACCCCGTATCCATTTCAGAGGAGGGAAGGGTGTCATACCATCATAGACACATTTCTCATATTCAAAAATCTTCACATGCCAAATTTGGCTCCATTTGATTAGCCTCCCCTTAGAGAGGAGGGAGGAGTGTCGAACCATCATAAAAACATTTATCGCACCCTAAAACCTCTATATGCTAAATATGGTTCCATTTGCTTGATGAGTTCTCGAGTTATCCAGAAATTTGTGTTTCATTTCTATGGCAGTCCACCTTTTAAGAAGGTGGGAGGAGTGTTGAACCACCTTAGAAATGTTTCTTGCCCTCCTAAAACCTCCACATGCCAAATTCGGCTTCATTTGCTTGATTAGTTTTCGTGTTAGGCAGAAATTTGTATTTCATTTATTTATATGGCAGCCCCCCTTAGAGAGGGAAGAGAAGTGTCGATTCACCATAGAAACGTTTCATGCCCCCTAAAACCTCCATATGCCTAATTTGGTTTTATTTGGTTGATTAATTCTCGAGTAATACGGAAATTTGTGTTTCGTATGTATGGCAGCTCCCCCCTAGAGAGGGGGTGGAGTGTCTACCCACCGTATAAACATTTATTGCACCCTAAAACCTCCACATGCCAAACTTGGTTTCATATGCTTGACTAATTGTCGAGTAATGCAGAAATTTGTGTTTCATTTGTATGGCAGCCCCCCTTACAGAGGGGGAGGGGTCTCGAACTATCATAAGAACCTTCCTCGACCCCAAAAACCCCTACATACCAATTTTCATGTCGATCGACAAGACAGAAAGACAGGAAGACAGAAAGACAGAAAGACAGACAGACAGACAGACAGACAGACAGACATCACTCTATTTTTATATATATAGATTATATTCTATGATCGATAAGATTTCACATTTTTTGCTTAACTATATCCACACAGTTGTATTCACAATTAGCTATGATAGCAAATGAGCTCAGAAAACTGTTTGAGCTAACATGCCAAAAGTAATCATGTAGGGTATAGGTACCTATCGCCGCAATAGTACCTATTATGATAATACGAGTGAGTTTTTCCTTGGTTTAGAACGCATAAATTAATTTTAATGGTGCTAATATGAATTCTAAACATCAAAAATCTCTTCTTTATCGATTTAGATACTTGTTTCTATGTTTCTATCTCACTTCAGAGAGAGGCCTAGCAACAAGGAGCAGGCTGTTATTTTCCATTCGGGAAGCACTCAACAACAGTCTAATCTAGAGATGAAACGGATATTCGGTAACAATCAGGATCCTGCCTATCCGGCCAACATTTGGTATCCGGCCGTATACCTGATATTAGAGAAAAAACAATAATTTATCATTAACAGGAGATAATTCACAATCGGAACTTGTTGATGCTTGTTGATTCTTTTTCGAATTGTAGCTCATTAAGTGTACCCTCTCTCAGATTATTATCTCTGAAGTTCTTAGATTTTAATCTTGAATATACATAATTGGTTGATGTTCTTTGCATATTGAAATTATGTGGCACTAAATCTGTCTGGAAGGCCATGGTTATCGTGAGAGAAAATCAAAGAGAATCGATCGAAGCAAAAGCAAAAATAAGGCAAAAATTGCCGAATAATAAATAATAATAAATAATGAGTCTTGTACAGAATTTATTGGATTTTTCAAAAAACGCATTCTGGTTTGGGAATAATCATATTATTGGAAATGCATTCATTAGGAAAAGGGAAATTTGTCATTCTATCGAAACTTGTAGTACGATGACTTACAGGAGCGTTCTTGGAATCAAATGAATGCTGATTGATAAGGTTAATTGGATTTGCTACTGACTTGGTTAATAAAACACTGCGCTAATCTGCAAATTCTAAAAAAAAACAGAAAAAATGGTTTTTTTTTCTTTCCAGTATTGTTATCCAATTCACCTACACACACAAACAGATAGAAACAGATAGAAACATTCAAGTATTACATCTCAAAACTCTAAATGAATCTTTAAAATAATGTGTATCCCATCTTCATGCGTTGGTTTTTCACGAAGTTACAGTATTTCTAAAACCACAGTTAAAAATTTCGACTTCCCGCTCCGTTCCTATATTTTTTCGTCAAGTGTACAATTAACGACAGCGTATTGCATTATAGGAATGAGATTTAAAGGCATAGTTTTATTTAAAAAAAATACTACCAAAGTATTATTTGAATCCTATTAACACAAAATACGTGTACGAAATTTGGAACATAGATTTGACATTGTCGATTTTTACCCACGATACAAAATTTGATCCAAGGTTGACGCTCATATTTTTTTTTTTTTTTTATTGAAAATATCTTCGCTATAAAAATGTAACGCACAGACATAACTTATCAGTTAATTCTAATTTTAAACAAATTTTTGGTCATTCCAAAGTCAAAAAAATCTGAAACTTCGTTGAAGCGATTGCAGCAGACGTCCAGAGGATTATTCATCCCATATAAGGTGCGATGGTTTGAACGACGGAAAAAATCCACTTGACGCGTCACCCGAAGAGGAATGTTGAAGCGTAATTTCCCAAGTAAGTCAACACAATCGACGTGGTTTGTCAGAACATCAAATATGAGCATACGTTGAAGGAGTATTCGTCTGCTTGATAGTGTCGGTAGGTCGATCAACATGCATCGGCTTTCATAAGATGGCAGGATCGTCCTATCCCTCCAGTTTAGGCGCCTTAGAGCATATCGAACAAAATGCTTTTGAATCCGTTCGATCCGGTTGATGTGAACAGCGTGATACGGAGCCCAAACCTGCACTCCATATTCTAATACACTGCGCACAAGTGAGCAGTACAACGTTTTCAAACTATACACGTCCTTTAAGTGATTTGTGGTGCGCTTCAGGAATCCAAGTATAGAATACGCTTTGGCCGCTACTGCGGCGATGTGTTCAGTGAATCTCAATTTGCTGTCGACAAGTATTCCAAGGTCCTTTACTGTGCTGGTACGTTTCAAAATTGTGTTTCCCATTTTGTAGTCGATAAAAAGCGGAATACGAGAACGGCTGAAAGAAATCACATAGCATTTGTTGGCATTGACTTCCATTCCATTTAATCGGCACCATTCCAATAGCGACTCGATGTCCATTTGAAGTGCGTAGCAATCCAGAGTCGATGTAACTACTCGGTAGAACTTTAAATCGTCAGCGTACAACAGCTTCTTAGATTTTAGCTTCGTGCAGAGGTCGTTAATGAAGAGAACAAACAGCAAGGGTCCGAGTATGCTGCCTTGAGGAACTCCGGACCGTATATGAACAGGATCAGAGCAGGAATCGCCTATCTTAACGAAGGAGATGCGGCCCGTGAGGTATGAACAGATCCATTGTGTAAGCCACTCTGGAAGTCCCATACGTCCGAGCTTCTCAACTACCAAAATGTGCGGTACCTTGTCGAAAGCTTTGGCAAAGTCCACATAGACAGCGTCAACTTGCTGTCGCTTCTCCATTTTGTCTAGAAGAGTCGATACGTAGCTTAGCAAGTTGGTAGTGGTTGAACGTTTCTTCATGAAACCATGCTGGTCATTGGAAATGATGCATTTGGTAGACTGATAAAGTACATCATGCACCATGGATTCGAAGACCTTAGGCAGACAGTTGAGAATGGAGATCCCTCGATAATTTTCGACATCATGTAGGGAGCCAGATTTATGAATTGGTTTGATTGAGGCGCACTTCCAGAGCGTAGGAAAGCTCTTCTCATTGAATGAACGGTTGAATAAAATACTTATGGGTAGGGCTAGGGAATTTGCGCAATTTTTAACGAAGAACGGAGGCAGTTGATCAGGACCAGGGCCTTTTGATCCATCGATGGATTGTAGTTTTAGCAACACCTCATGGGGCGAGAAACTCATCCGGGGTACGTTGACATTATATTGCGGAATAGTGTTCAGGTAGGTTTCAGACAAAGGTGGTGAGTTGTTACTTGACACACTTTGAAAGAAAGACGAGAACATATCTGCAGATTCTTTTGACGTACTGGCGGTCATTCCTCGGTATCGTACGTTTTGTGGTATTCCTTTTATCATTTTCCGGTCGTTTATAAATTTCCAAAAATATTTCGGGTTTTCTTTCACACTATCTTCGACGCGATGAATATAGTCACGAAAACATTGTGCATTCAAAGAGTTGTATTGCGCCTCTATTTCATGCATTTCTGTTTTTCGTAACTCGTTCCTACATTTGAAAAATCGTTTCCTAGACTTGCGAAGACGATTTCGGAGATTTCGAAGGTCCGCATTCCACCACGGATGGTTCTTGTCAAATTTTCTTTTCCTTCTTCTCATTGGTACGCTGGTTCTTATAATCCGAAAAAGCTCGTCATAAAAACGGGCAGTCGCCTCGTCAACCGATTCTTCTTCCAGTATTTGATTCCAGTCAACTTGTCGAAATTCCTCATCCAAGGCAGTAAGATCACACCTACTGAAATCATAGCAGTCAATCTCCTCGTCGAGTATATGCTGCTCAACTTCCAGCTTTACGACGAACGGTTTATGATGCCTGTCCATCTTCATTAACGGGTTTGGCGGTTCGAAAACATCTGCACAAGCGAAGTTATTTATGAAAACCAAGTCGAGCAATTTTCCGTTGTCATTTATAAAATGATTTTGCTGCTGTAATCCGCTCGCTAGCATATATTCAGTCAAAGCTAGTTCGGGTTCGGTAGACGCATTAATCGGTAGAAAGCAATACATATCGTCGTCGTACCGCCAGCATAAATTTGGCAAGTTGTAGTCTCCTAAAACAATTATTTTGTCATGGTCTTTAGCTGACGAAGTCAGTTGCTGAATGCTAGTTGAATGCATCTCGTAAAGCGAAGGGTCAGTATTAGGAGGTAAGTACACGGCACACACAAAGATATTTCCATCCTTCATTTCAATACAGACAGCGGTTTGTTCCACCGCATCGCCTTCCACGACTGTAGAAGCGCACTTTAGCTCGGTTTTGACGCCTATCAGCACTCCACCACCTCTGCTATATTGGCTGGTAGCAGAACTACGATCACGGCGATAGAGAGTGTAACGAGTAGTTAGTTCCGAGTCAAGTATATCATCTTTCAGCCAGGTCTCAGTAAAAACAACGACGTCGTAGTCACAGGCAGAGAGAGCAATGAAAAGATCGTTTGTTTTGGTCCGTAGCCCTCTAACGTTTTGGTAATAAATCGTTAGTGGTCGAGGGGCTCGGATGTCGGATGTGTGATTGTTTGTTATGATCGGTTCGAAATTTCGGATCTGCTCAGATTCACGTCCTAATGAAATCATTTCAGCACTATGAATCTTTGGTCGAGACGGATCGTGCACGAAAAGTATTCCTTGCTGGTTGGTCATAGTCGAATTCTCGGAAAATTATTCCTTTCTGCCACGAAGAACTTTGGAGGGCCAGATCCTTGAGAGACAAACTAATACCGACTTTGAACGAAACAAAGGTGAGTTCACAAAGATTTCTACCTTTTGGAACCAGCTTTGCTACGTCCACAGTCTCATCAGTGTTCAAATTCTTTTTCACGAGTTGTGAAATTTCATCCACTGTTGCTTGAGGAGAAAAACCAGACAGATATAAATGGAATTTTTGCTCTCGTTGCGAGATAGCTATCGGCACAACAACGTCAGCATCTATTTCTTTCGTTCCTTCCGCATATTTCACGACATTGGTTTCATTGTTAGCGCTGGTATCTTCCCCTTCTTGCAAACGACGACGCTTACGTGAAACCTGTCCTGCAGGCTGAATGTCGACGCTTGGTGCTGGTATAGTGAACTCTGGGTTATTTTTTAATATTGCATTTATTTTTGCTGAGTTCAGCTCAATTTCTTTCCGAAGTTCATGTAACACTTTGTTATGCTCCTCATTAACAAGTTGCATTACTGTGTTGGTGGATGATATAGTTTGCCGAAAATTAGCAATCGACATCATTTTAGTGCACCCTTTGCACATCCAGAACAGCTGAGAGGAACTATTAATGATGTCACGAGTAGCAGAGGTCTGATTAACGCACTTTAAGTGGAACGCAGATTTACAGAAACCATTGCACACAATTGCGTCGACATCCTGCAGTTCACTGGCACACGAGAAACAGATGTTGATTATCTCCATTGTCTCGATTTGGTCAACTTAGATCCAACACAAAATCACAGAATTAGATGCCAAATCGGAGCTCGGATGATGATACTCGATAGTATTCCAGTGCAGTGGTTGACGATGCGTGCGACGAGGTTGTATGATTACGTTAAAACAGCGTTGAACATAAAAAAAACACGAATTAGTACGGAACAAAATAACAGAACGATCGATTTGTTTACCTTTTCAGGATATTTTGATTTACTCCAAAGAATTTTGATATTACTCCAAAGAATTATGATTTCCCGCATCTGTACGTATTATACAAAACAGCCTGACTTAAAATTGGCTAGCGTACCTCGTACTTTTCACCTCATAATTATTCTTGCCGCTTGGAATCGTCGAAACGATGGCAGATTTTCGCTCACTGCAGTCTATGTTTTCTCATCCCGCAGTTCAGAGCTGCCCCGAACATTGAAACCAAGAAAAACGCAACCAAGGCATCCGATACCCAGAATAAACCCGAGCGAACCGTTCGCAGCATCAGGTGCATCTCTGGGATGCAATTTCAGGACGCGCACTCGTCTGAGGGACGGAGTTCACGGAGTTAAAACACAGGAGCGAACAAAAAAAAAAAAGAAGTGGACAGAATGGTACCGAGCGTGTAAGTGAGGTTCGGCAGATACCAATCAGGCCCAAAATTGATGAATTACTTCGAGCTGCTCGGCGAACTTGTGTGCTGTTCGTCCTTTGTACGTACGCAACCGCATCCAGAGGCGGCGGCAGTTTGCGCAGAAATCTGTTTGCATTCTGCGGTGTTGCTCCCTGGAGGAGGAAGGTTAAGTACTCTGCACGGGAGTAAAATTTCTGCTCCAAAATATCCAGCGGCAGGAGGCGCGTATTACAAAGTGAGCTTCCGATGGGGGCACGATTATGTGGAACGAAAAAGAACTTACAGCATTTTTGCCACCAGACTCTGGCGGTCGATTTTCGAGAGGCTATTGATCGGCATTTTCGGGATGGGGGAAGGAAATTAATCGGCCAACTCGGCCGCCGCCCGTCCGAGGCCAGATTGGGTCCTCGTGATGAAAGGATCCGCTCTGCTCGGGTTCTCTGCGTCTCTCATTGAGGGAATGTTTTAATTTTTCGATTTATGATTTTCGGATATGCATGCTTCGGCACGGATCGGCGAAACAGAAAATAATAAAGAAAAAAACAGCGAGAGCGCGGATTGATTGGAATAGTGCAACAGCGGCTGTTCCTTTGGCGGAGACCCGTGCGGAAATGCTGGAAATTTTTCGGGTCAGTAAGCCGCCCCTTTGAGAAAAACGCCCGGTAGAGTTGCACACACACAAAAAAAAAGACAGAAGGACAGACCGTTACGATGGAAATTAAAATTGCTGATATTTTACTCATTAACCGTTGGACGGATCGATTTAGATATAGACCGGAAGGTCGCATTCGTCACAGACAACAGACGCGATGAGTTTCGGGTTTTTTGTTTGTATGACGGAATTTTTTTTGGTACCAATTACTGGTGATGGGCGCATGATGACACCTGAACAGATGACTGTTGAATCAGATCAGTATATTTAACATGAAACTTGTATTTCATGATTTAAACGAAGTCTAGAAGCAGCTAAAGAGGCTTTATGATTTTCAACAGACTGTTAAACTTATAACCGGTTTTTCGGTTTTAGGAACCTAATTTGGCATTTGTTTCTACGGTGGTTCGACACTCCTTCCTTCTCTCTTATTAATTTTGTATTATAATGATGAGTTTTGGTAGAAATACTAGGAAAATTATAGTGGAAGAAAAATTGTAAAGGGTCAATTAGAAGATCAATCAGTGAAGAGTTCTGCGATTGGACCTATGAACGTTCGCTTGGTAAAAATGTGAATGTTTGAAAGTATTCAAAACAAAAAATCAATTCTGGTCGAGTCAGCTAGTGCTAAGTAAATATTTATGCCTTTTTCCCATTTTAACTATTTCTGCATGATTGAAGTACAAAGGCTTCAGAATTACGCTTTGCATTCGGTTTGGAATAACCACCCTGTCTCGATGCAATATGCATCCAAAATTATTTCCAAATATAGCAAGTTCAACAACACATTTTTGGGGTCTTGTTACGCATATTGAATTCTTACCTTCTTTCCAAAAAAATCCTATTAACGGTTTGTGAACAGTGTAAACGATGAAGTTTTTTCCATTCTGCGCGTCATCCAACGTAAAAGATGATGATGATGGTCCCGCCTCCTTCCCCTTCAGAGGTTTGAGCAAGACGAGTTATCTAAACGATAATTTATTTATTTTTTTCTCAACATTGAAATCAGTCCGCACTGATTTTATTCACAGATATAAGTTCAAAAAAAATGCAGTTTCCAAAGACAAGCCAATACTCAGTCATGTCCGCCACAGAGCCGATACGGTCCCGACGAGGCCCTTGCAGCCAAAGGGTCCACTAGAGCACAAGTCCAACCGCCAGTCTTGTTTTGGATTGACAATGAATATCCTCAGTCAGAGAAATCGAGAAAATTTCCTTAACGAAAATTTCCTAGACCGGCACCGGCATCCTTTATATCTGTGGCTCGCGCGCGACGCTCAAACTTTTGTAGAATACTTTTTTTTTCAACTAATACAACTATAGAAACAACAAAATAAAAATAAAAATAGTCCATCATCACCAGATCATGACAGACATAATAGAGATCAATACAAATTAAAAAAATAAAAGATAATTTTAAAAAAATTAAATAGTCTACATAATATAATCCGTTCAAAAAACTTCGTCGGGTTAGTTGAAAATATTAAAACAAACTACAAAAAATTGTCCACATTAATTATGCGTTCGTATAAAACTTCGTCAATAAAAATCTTCGTCATAAAACACAGCTTTCACGCGTGAAATACAGTGCCTCTTAAATTCTGTAAGTGTTGTTGCGCATTTAATATGTCTTGGCATCGAGTTGAACACATTTATTCCTTTGAAGTACAACGAATTTTGTGAAGCACATGACAAGAAATTAGGTGTTCTTAATTCATTCGCGTTTCTAGTGTTATATCTATGGAAATCACTTCCTCTTTCAATTCAATCACACAAATATCGCAGCAGCAAACCGTTAACTATTTAAAAACTGAACACCATAGTTAAATAAACAATTCTTTGCTGATGAGGAAGTGAATCTATTACATTTTAGAATCAACCGCATTATTTTATTCTGCAAACGCTGTAATCTCGACATTTGTGTATCATTGGCTAAAAAGAATATGGAAGAACAAAAGTCTAAATGAGTAGAGATGATTGATTTGTATAGCTGTATTTTACTGCAAATAGTTAAATCGTTTTTCAATCGGCATAAGATTCCATACTTCTTGGCAATTTTCTTGATGACATCGTCAATGTGAATATTGAACTTGAGTTTGTCAGCAATAATCACGCCAAGATATTTAATCTCCCGAACGCGATCAATAGTCTCATCATCAATTAAAATAGAGACGTTTTCCTTAGAACAATTTCGCGAGAATACCATAAATTATGTTTTATTCATATTCAACTTTAATCGCTTATACTTCAACCATCTATCTAAAGAACGCATATCTCCATTCAAATGTAAAACGACCTGATTCAAATCATTAGCTGCAATGAATAACACAGTATCATCTGCAAAAAGGTTAATATCACAAAATCGTAAAACTCGACGCATGTCGTTGATGTACATGCAAGATAAATGGGCCCTAATACACTTCCCTGAGGTACTCCAAGATTATTCCCTACGGGACTGGAAATTGAATCGTTGAGTTCTGTCATACAAATAACTTTCAAACCATTTATATCCAGTACTCGTAAATCCAAAGCGCTTAATCTTGTACAACAACAAGGACCTAGAAATTGTCTCGGAAGCGCGCTTTAGATCCAAGAAAACAGCAACAATCGTGTCTTTACCTTCTAGTTTTTCGGTTCACAGGAATGTCCTTCCCGATATCCCGATTGTTCTGGTATTAGCAAAGCGTTGAGATTTAAATATTGCAACAACTGGCCTTTAACAACTAATCCTAATATTTTCTCTAATGTGTGCAACATGTTGATCGGACGAAACTCTTCGGCATTAATCGTTCCAGCAATTCCTTCCACACCTAAGGCACATGCACAGTTAATAAAGACTTATTAATAAGGTCCAGCGAGTTTGATCAATGACATGAAAGCAATCTTGAATAACTCTAGCATTGACTCCGTCCGTTTTTCCTAGAAAAAAGCAAATAGTTCTAAGTTCATTTAATGTAATTGGGTGAAATCTTTCAAATCTACAATTACTATCAACCGGCTGTTTTATTTCATCAGGTTCATCGACCAATTCAATGGACTGATTGATCAATGAAACACTATTGACGAAAAAATCATTGAACTTGGATACTATAGCCTGTTCAGACTGTTCAAGTGTGCCATGAAAAGCTATGGACCGCGGTTTACTATTAAAATAAAGATTTCAAAATTTTCCATAACTCTTTGCTGTTGTTTTGATGCTGATCAATCTTTCTCTGAATATATTCACAACGAGTTTTCTTATAGCGAATTCGTTTTTGTTCAGTTTCAACCTCAGTGCCACACTAACTGCTGTCAAAACGTTTTTTTATTCACTCAGTTTCGCACTCAGTGTCGCACTGGTTCGCCCCGAAAGCTGTTAGGCTAGGCGCAAATTGAGACGCGTATGGCGCGAGTAACTTGGCGCGATATAGCGCCTGTTTTTGTGGCTAATGAAAACAGATAGAACGGCGCAAATTGGCCAGATGACGCGAGATGGTGGAGCGCTCGTGAGACACGACTCGCGCGACGCTGTGGCTGAACCACAGTTTCTCGTGCTGGTCATGCCAGATGTGGTAGTTGTGTTGGTGAACAATCATATAGCGCCGTGGGTTTGACACTGTATGGCTGTACTGGTCGGGTGATTGTGTTAGTAAATAAATATATCGCGCAACTCTGTGTTAATCAGTCATTGTATGCGAGTGGCATGTTATTTACACCAAACTGCGACGCAATATGCGCTCCACCACGCTACGTTTGTGGCACGAATGAGTCGTGTTGATAGTCTCGTGTTCGCTTACGAGCGCTATACGCTTCTCAATTTGCGCCTAGCCTTAGTTTCGCACCGAGATGTTTCACGGGTTGGCACTCGAGTTCACCAATACAACTATACTGAACTGTCAAGTTCCGAGTTTAGTTTTGGAAAATCTAAAAATAAAACAGGAAGTGGGTTATATCTATGGTATAACTGCAAGGGTGACGTAGGACTATCGTTGATTTAGAGATCATTTGTTTGAAGTTGAATCTGACTTCATTCTGAATGAATGAATATTTGGGGGACTTCGAAAACGAGAGCGTTACGTTGGAGGCAAAAGGTTTTATGCATCCAATATTGGATACGGAATTATCCTACTGATGGGGAAGAATAATCTTCAGAAGCTATCCTGTTAATTGCGATTGATTGAAAAATCACAAAACCAAATGTATTTGGTCACAGTGTTACATGGATAGAAAACATTGAAATAAACTCTTTCACATGAATGTAATTTTAAATTCCCAGAGGAACTGGCAGATTATTTTCAGTAACGATTAGATATTTCCACATTTTCCTCGATACTGGAAGCCCACCAGTGGTTAATGCTAACTCGATAGCCATCTGTTAATAGCACTTGATTGAAACATATTTGGTCACAGTGTTACATGGATAGAAAACATTCAAATAAACTCTTTCACATGAATGTATTTTTAAATTCCCAGAAGAACTGGCAGATTATTTTCCGGATCTTTCTCGATGCTGAATGGCATCCAAACGGAAAGAATTCCGTGCGTGTATGTGTGTGTATAGCGGCTGCTTCGATGGTCACCTTCTCTTCTCCTGAAAAATAGGCTTCTCTGTGCTCCCTCACAGTTTCAAACAAACTGCTTGCGTTTCAGGGCAGATCTCGATCCTTCGCCGACCAGCACCCTCAGCAACGATGTTGTCTTGTCGATGTCCTCACGAAAAATGAATACGTCTAACCACCAGAGAATCGCTTAAGTATGCTTTTTGTGCGTGATTGAATCGAGAGAAGACGTGGTTTACGATGGCAATTTGGAAGGCAAACTAGAGGGGAATGAACTCTCTGAGCTCGGAACTTTCGGCGACTGAGCAATAATCGATTGCGGGCGCATACAATATTGGATATGGAAATATCCTACTGATGGGGAAGAATAATCTTCAAAAGCTATCCTGTTAATTGCGATTGATTGAAAAATCACAAAACCAAATGTATTTGGTCACAGTGTTACATTATTTTCAGTAACGATTAGATATTTCCACATTTTCCTCGATACTGGAAGCCCACCAGTGGTTAATGCTAACTCGATAACCATCTGTTAATAGCACTTGATTGAAACATATTTGGTCACAGTGTTACATGGATAGAAAACATTCAAATAAACTCTTTCACATGAATGTATTTTTAAATTCCCAGAGGAACTGGCAGATTATTTTCCGTATCTTTCTCGATGCTAAATGGCATCCAAACGGAAAGAATTCCGCGCGTGTATGTGTGTGTGTAGCGGCTGCTTCGATATCTTCCCGGGGAACCGTTTGTGGCATCACTCTCCTCCTGATGGATTCCCTTCTGGCCTAAGGTGCACAAACAGGCTCTTGGTGACACCGTTCATCCGCGCTTTCATGATAAACGAAGAGCTTCACCACAACAGCGACAACATGCTCCAATCGCTGTTCAATTTGAACTGAGTGGATTTCCGAGCGGCGCTCGCTTATATACCGATTGGTGATTTCAATAGCCTGTTTTGAAAGCAATTTTAAGACTATTGAAACAAGTTTTTGGATCAGAAAGTAACAAGTATAGAACGCGTAGACATTTTATCTTTCGAATGAAGTGTTTATCATACCATTTCGTTCAGTTGTTTAAGAGCTATTAACGCACAAAATCTCGGTCTCCGGCGTAACGCTTTCGTTTTCGAAACTTTGATTTTACACCCCGGTATAGAAATGAAAGACGTAGTCCTACGTCAAAAACTATGAAGATGGAAAACCTGTTGCTTTTGCTTTTTTTGTTTATTGGAATCGTTATCCAATTTTTTTTTTTTTTGTTTATTGGAATCGTTATCCAATTCGGATTCTGATTTTGAAGAGTATATTCGAGTAGACGGCATTAAGCTACGTGTGCTTTCATTGGGAGGCGAAAATAATGATGGATATTCAGGTGGAATAAACCTGCTTTCAAAATCAAAATTATGAATGAAAATTTACTTTAACGTATAGAATATTTATTTCATGTGATGAAATAAGAGGTTTTTTCCGATCTCTCAGAAACATTGAACGAAAACTGTCTAACGATGATTTTATATTATAATAGTTATTATTTGTGGAACAAACAGGAAATGCATCGACAAATGGTTAAGTGAGTGTCAGGATTACATGTGTTAGGTAATCAAACAATATGAAGTAAAAATTTTCATTCAAACTTTTATATTGACGTGGGACTACGTCTAACCGGAGTATATGGGGGGTAAAATGAAAACCTAAACACAGAACATGCAGGAAAAAATGAAAGATTCCGAATGCTTATAACTCGAACATTTCTTACTGGATCGGAAAGATGTTTGCATCAATTGATAGGGAATATTTCTACGCTTCTATCGCAATTAATAAAATGTTATTTTTCATCAGATAAACAATTGAATAACTGTGAAATGTTAATCGTTATCTAAACGGCATAACTGCCTCATTTTGATTGGCCCGATCTACGATTTCCCTAACACAGCCATCAAACCCAAGCAGCCTTGGGTAAATCAGCATTGCAAATACATGAAAGTCGGGGGTATTTTTGTTCTGACTGAAATGTGTTTCCCTAACACAAACCTTAAGTCCAAGTAGCGTGGGGAAATTGGCATTCCAAATACATGTAAGTCGGGGGCATTTTTGGTCCGACTGAAATGTGTTTCCCTAACACAGAGTTCAAATCCATGTAGCGTGGAGAAATCAACATTGCAAATACATGAAAGTCGGGTGAATTTTTGTTCCGACTGAAATGTGTTTCCCCAACACAGACTTCAGAACCATGGTGTCTGAGGAAATTGACATTGTAAATTCATGCAAGTCAGTGGCATTTTTGTTCCGACTGAAATGTGTTTGCTTAACACAGACTTTAAAACCAAAATGTCTGGGAAAATCGGCTCTGCAAATAAATGCAAGCTTCGAGTACTTTTGTACTCGCTTGCCTTTGTGCAATATGTGCAATATGTTTCTTTAACACGGTCTCCTAAACTTAGGAATCTGGGAAAATCGTGCAGACACTAGAGACGAATGAACTTTCAAGTTTAAATCCTTTATAGTATAAAAAGTAGAAGTTGAAGTTTTTGATTCATGCAAGTCGGGGGTATCTCTGCACCCGCATTTTTTTTGCACTCCGCAAAGTGTTTTCCTAGCACGGATTATAAAAGCGGGTACGAACATAACCCTTTTGCTCGGTTATTCATTATTGTATTGAAGGATATACCTTCATATCTTCCGCTCATTGAATTTCTACGCATACCATTTGATGATTAGGCAAAATGTTGTTAACCATTTGCTGCGATAACGCCTATTCATTAAACAATATGCATTCGACATACATGTCAAAATCGGAACTGAGTGCCTGAAGTTCATATAATCAAGCGAATTCGCGGTTCGATAAGTACGTACACTTGAGAGATGCAAACTTTAGAAGCAAATGTAAAATAAAATAATCGTTTGAAAATTCTCCTGTTCACAAATTTTGTTCTAGGCATCATACCAACCGTAAAAGGACTGTCATTAAATTTACTATCACAATGCATGAATTGACCTTACATGACATTTCACAATCTTTTTACTTACAAATCAGATATATAGAATTCAATTAAATTCGGGAATTGTTTCATTCCATCAAAAATTTAATCAATACAAACGAATGATTGATAAGCTAAGGTAGTCCCACGTCAACCTTGCGGTTATATCATAGATATAACCCACCCATTTTTTTTACACTGTACTTGGCCCTTTTGATCTGATAGAGAATAATTTACCCCCCAAGCACTAATATCGCCACCAGACGTCGACACTGTACATTTGTCGTCGCAAATATAAACAAATCAGACTATATAACGCACACCAACAAACCACCGCATTCGTGAAACTGAAAACGTTTTTTTATTACAGAGTCAGTGTGGCACTGACTCAGTTTTAAAAACGAATTCGCTATTAATCGATTGTGTATATGTATTGCGCGCGATCGTGTACATATTCCAATGATTTCCATCATTTGTTCTACGAAATTTGTTGTACCACTTGTCTCTCTCACGTTTAGGGCGCAAAAGATCCAAAGTGTACCAGCTGTTCGAGTTTTTCAAAGGTACAAACTTTTGCGTCACTAGCTGATTTGTACACGTTTTCAAGGTAATAGTTAGAACAGCTGCTGATTCATCTAAATTATCGACCTCGAATGGAAAATCCAGGCTTCTCGTCACAAGATTCGGAACAGCATGTTTCGAATATTTCCTCCAGCACTTTAATTTAACAAAATCGTCGTTTGCCACGAAATTACAATATTGATAACTAAGGGTTCATGATCGGTTATTTTCAAATTGGTATCAGTGACTGTGTTGATAGCTTCAAAATTGGAATAAACATGATCAAATAAAGTTTCACTGTGCCTGGAAATACGCGTTAATAGAAGACATATTTCCACAACTTCCAATGCATAATACTTAAATGAAGTACAAATAGTTATTATTTAATAATTCATTCATCATCAAAGTTTGATGAGTAAATAACCTTCAAATAACACCTCAGAAAAAATCTCATTCCCAGTATTATGCAGAACTACTAAAATTGTAAATATTGGATAGAATGATTCTTTAAAGTCTTGTATTGCTTTAAAGTCATTACTGATTTTGAACATCAAACATTTTTTTCCATTCGAATTTATATATTTTCAAAAAAATCTCTTATTTACACTGAGTGGGGGTGAGAATGGGTCAAGCGCAAAATTGAATCCCATGCCAAACCGATCTATTGGTTGTCAGATTTTCATGAAAATTGGTAGTTTTATTCCTCATCGTAAAATATTAGACCCGTATTTTTTATTTTTTTCATCAGGGTTGCCATTTCCATTTAATGGTGATCCGAAAAATCGACTTTTCCCCCTTTTTTTCACAAAAATGACATTTTTCAATAATTCATAGCTTTTGAACTACTGGACCGATTAGATGATCGATATATCAAATTAAAGCCAGTGAGCAGTGAGTTTGTAAAACATTACACTTGAAAAAAAAAACAGATTTTGTTTTCGTAATTATTGATTCTAATTGTTTTCCATAGCTTACATAGTTACTAAGGACTAAGAATACCATATTTTTTATGAGGCTGAGATTTTTTACATAACATATCCGAGTATCAGAAAGGTGTTTTTTCCGTTTTCGAGTGATTTTGCAAAGTTACTATGATTTCAGTTTTCATTCGAGATTCCTATGCGACTGGCAACATCTATGCGACTGGAATTTTTATGCATATGTGATATTTTCTGTGGCTTCAAATTGGTATATCGATCGTCTGGCCCATTCAGACGGTTTAAAAGTTCAGGTTGTTTAAAAGTTATGAATTCAAAAAAACAGAAGACATTTTTGAAAAAAAGGGAAAAATGATTTTTCGGACTATCGGTTAATTTTGAAAAATCATAACTCAATAACACAAAATAATGCATCTCTGAATTTTGGATATGTTATCTAAAAAATCTTAGCTTTCAAGAAAAAATATAAAAAAAAGTTGATGGGTCTGAGCCTAGAAGCACGGATGGGATCTTGACATAGGACTGTGATTGTAGTAATTGCATTTAAATTGAAAAACTCAATTGAACTTGAATTGTTCAAAATCTGTATTTTATTTCTCTTTTGATACATCAAATGGATGCCCTGGAAAAACCGTTTCCTGTATGTACTTGCATCCTTTAAACGGGTTAGAGACATAACGTGATAGAATTCGGTACCGCATTATGTTCAAAAATGTACACAAAAATACCATTAAAGCCATTACTACCCTTTTCTTCTGTTTATTCAAGCATGCATTTATTCAATCATGCCAAAGAGTCATCATGTATCATTTTTAAACACATATCTAAATAATTAAGACCTATATAAAGCCCGAGTCAAATCAATCTATGACTACAAAAATATGTTATAGATAAAAATAGCATTAAAGGGTGTGTCACATCAAATTGCATCACGGAAAAAACGCTGTAGAAATTCGCCCAGTAGACCGATCCTTTAGAAAATTTTAGACAGTAAAATAAAAACTATTAAACAACTTTTGGCATTTTCTTTTTATTCATACTTCGAGCCCAAGCCCGTATGCTCGCACCTTCCTCTTTACCCCGTCCATAAGGTTCTGTACAACGTCAGGTTGTAGTTTTTTTTTTAACAGAAATCCATTTTCTCTTGAAGTCCGCCTCCGATTTGACAACTTTTGGGTTCTTCCGGAGGGCCTGCTTCATAATCGCCCAATATTTCTCTATTGGGCGAAGCTCCGGCGCGTTGGGCGGGTTCATTTCCTTTGGCACGAAGGTGACCCCGTTGGCTTCGTACCACTCCAACACGTCCTTTGAATAGTGGCACGAAGCGAGATCCGGCCAGAAGATGGTCGGGCCCTCGTGCTGCTTCAATAGTGGTAGTAAGCGCTTCTGTAAGCACTCCTTAAGGTAAACCTGCCCGTTTACCGTGCCGGTCATCACAAAGGGGGCGCTCCGCTTTCCGCAAGAGCAGATCGCTTGCCACACCATGTACTTTTTGGCAAACTTGGATAGTTTCTGCTTGCGAATCTCCTCCGGAACGCTGAATTTGTCCTCTGCGGAGAAGAACAACAGGCCCGGCAGCTGACGAAAGTCCGCTTTGACGTAGGTTTCGTCGTCCATTACCAGGCAATGCGGCTTCGTCAGCATTTCGGTGTACAGCTTCCGGGCTCGCGTCTTCCCCACCATGTTTTGCCTTTCGTCGCGGTTAGGAGCCTTCTGAACCTTGTATGTACGCAGGCCCTCCCGCTGCTTGGTCCGCTGGACGAATGAACTTGACAAATTCAGCTTATTGGCGACATCCCGGACCGAACTTCTCGGATCACGTCTAAACTGCTTAACTACGCGCTTGTGATCTTTTTCACTGACGGAGCATCCATTTTTGCCGTTCTTCACCTTCCGGTCGATGGTTAGGTTCTCGAAGTATCGTTTTAGTACTCTGCTGACCGTGGATTGGACGATTCCCAGCATCTTACCGATGTCCCGATGTGACAACTCCGGATTCTCGAAATGAGTGCACAGGATTAATTCACGACGCTCTTTTTCGTTCGACGACATTTTTCCAAATTTACGAAAAATTGACAGTGAAGCATGGCCAACGTGATCTATACACTCTTATCTGATTATAAGCGAAAGCTGAAGATATAATTCCTAAAAATTAAATTTCTACAGCGTTTTTTCCGTGATGCAATTTGATGTGACACACCCTTTATCTCCTTCGTTACCACTAGGGATTGCATTACCGTGCCAAAATTTCAATAACCGGTTATTCGGTAATGAAAATTTTATAACCGGTAAAACCGGTAAATTACCGGTGAAAAACATACTTCAAAATATCCAATTTTCTTGAAGAAACGGCTTTTATTTAGAATGTTTAGTTTGCCAAAAACATTTTACAAGTTTTAGTTGGGTTAAGTAATACTTAAGGACACAGAGAATGTTAATTCTGTCTAATCTAGATCGGATCTAATTATGTTGGGCATACAGTACGAAGAGTACCGAATACTATTGTCATGTATTTGCCTTTGATGCTCTTTGACTTTGAAGACGCCAAAGTCATAATCAATTGTGTCACGATAACGAGCAGAATGATCATTCATATACGGGAACAAATCTACACATACGAAACGTCTTTCTGTAATCCTTCCAATCAGGGCTTCAAGCAGCTGTTCCGATATTTCCGACGGTTGCTTCGATAGCTGTTCTAGCATGAATTGTAATATGACGTTAGCTTCATAAAGGGTGCATTTCTTCTGCAATAGTAGTGCAACAGCGACCATAACTGGTTCGAGGGCACCAACCAATTCCTTTATCGCTGTCAGTTCTTCATCGCTGAAGTTTATCTTCAGATCGAGCAGCGATTTTTTGAACTGATGTTCGGAGATCGTAGGTCGGAAGTCATAGATCTTATTTGATTCTCGAGTAATATTTTCAAGCGGCATAAAGGCGAATCCTATTTATGATGTAAAAAATTACCGAAATTACCGGTTATTGATTGTAAAATTACCGGTAATTCGGTAATGGAAAATGACCCGGTATTACCGGTAAAATCGATAACGGTAAAACCAGTTAACAATCCCTAGTTACCACGTTGTCCGGAACATTGTTTGTAACAACTTTATAGCCCTGTAAGATCGCGACTACTCAAGCAATCATAAACTGATTTACGTGGGTATACCCTTTCGTTCTACTAAATCAGCAGCAATTTAAATTCATTTATTGCATTTTCACATAACCAAACAACATACGCTCAATTATGACATCCTGGACCACAATTATACAAATTGTTAGTAGTGAGACCTACACGATAGAAACATGAATTGAGCACAAATTGATTGGACGACATACAATATAATAAAAAAATGAATGCCTATTATCGGTAAATGGAGAATAATTCATTTTACGCATCAACTCACATTATGAGCAAACGCCCTAATTTAGGCAAACAGATTGCTCGTTGCGTTGGGGAGGAAGCGAGTGGATAGTGCAATCGAGAGAAAACATACCTAATAAAATCGTCAAATTTTTAACTTTTTTTACTACATTCACTGTCTAATAATATATAACACAACATATGTCGCAATAACCATTTTGAGTAATATGCGTTTGAAAACTCTTAATGAATCGTTACATTTTTCGTAGAGTAATCCTCCTATATAGAAATTAAAGACATAGTCCTATGTCAAAACATGGCGCCCTTGGTCCCGAGACAATGTAAACATTTAAAAAAAAATGGGTGGGTTATATCTATGATATAACCGCAAGGTTGACGTGGGGCTATCTAAGCAGCCCATTTACGCTTGGTATGATGACATCTTGGTTTTGAAGTCTGTGTTAGACAAACACATTTCAGTCGGAACAAAAATGCCCCCGATTTGCATGTATTTGCAATTACGAGCTCCTCAGACACCTTGGTTTAGAAGTTTGTAATAGGTAAACACATTTCAGCCTGAATAAAAATGTCCCCGAATTGCATGTATTTGCAATACCAATTTCCCCACGCTCCATGGATTCAAAGTCTGTTGTTTCATCAGGTTACAATTCATTACGGGTCTAAGAATTCACATAATCACGACAGTTTGTAATTTTTCACAATTTAATTCACTAGTATATTTCCTTCAACAATTCCAAATTTATTTAAATAGGCGACCGGTTCGTCCACCATAATTCCTTTCACGAAGTAAAAGCTACGTGTACTTCCTTCGATTGTTCAAAGCCAAGAGAGTTCATATTCAATGCTATAACAACTCTTTCTAAACTCAACTATAATCATACTCTTTTTCGATCATTACACGGTTTAACGTAAGACAGGCATAATATTCAGCGTTGCCCGACTTCTACCTTCCTACTTCTAACTATAACATAAACCGGCCACCTGAAATAGCTATTTCACTACTACATAAAGCTAAATTCATATACAAGGTATTTCACACAAATTCATCAATTAGTAAATATTGGTTTAGGCTGACGGTAGAAGGCACAACTTCGTCGCTGGTCGCTTCAAGAATCCAGTGGACGTCCGTAGTGTCACAACACGCACGATATTGTCAGGTCCGGGATGCAGTTCTACAATTCGTGCGAGAGGCCAGCGAGTAGGTGGTAGCGATTGGTCTTGCAGAACAACTATTTGACCAACGTGGAGGTCGGTTTTCGATGGATTAACTGCTGTCTGACGTTGAAGCTCCTTGAGATACTCGTTCTTCCACTGTTGCCAAAATTGTTGAACCTTTCTCTGTATCAGCTGAAATCTGTTCAGCCGGTTGAGTGGTACTTCTCCTTCATCAGAATCGGGAACGGCTTGCAAAGATGATCCCACAAGAAAGTGCCCTGGTGTGAGAGCTTGCAAATCATTGGGATCCTCCGAAAGAGGAACTAACGGACGAGAATTCATACAACCTTCTATCTGTGCCAGAATGGTTTCAAGATCTTCCCTCAGTAGTATTGTGCTTCCAAGTTGGTGTACAAGGTGACGTTTAGCCACCTTGACTGCGGACTCCCACAATCCGCCAAAATTAGGTGCGCGTGGCGGTATTGTGTGCCATTGAATTCCCTCCGTTGCGAGGCTAGTAGCAATACGTACGTTTTCATTGCGGTCGTTCAGCATTCGATAAAGTGCATTTAATTCGTTCTTCGCAACGATAAAATTCGTGCCGTTATCGGAGTAGATGTGTTCCGGGCATCCTCTCCTAGCCACGAAACGACGTAGTGCACTTAGAAATGAGAAAGTCGATAAATCTCCTACTAGCTCTATGTGTACCGCTTTTGTGCAGAAGCACACAAACAGCGCAATGTACGCCTTCGTGGGAGCTGTTCGACGATTCGGAGACTTCACAAAAATCGGCCCACAATAATCAATTCCCATAGTTGAAAAAGGTCGACTCGGGAAGATGCGGGCGGGGGGAAGTTGACCAACTGGCTGGCTGACTAGTTTCGGGTCAACGCGAAAACATCGATAGCATGTTCGGATTACGCTTCGAACTGCTCTTCTGCCGTTTATAGGCCAATACTCGTTACGAACTGTTGCGAGTGTGATATTCCTCCATGGATAAGTTTCAGATGTGTGGATATCAAGAGCAATCGTGTAAAGTGGTGGAAACCTGGTATCAAAATAGGATGTTTCAAAGTGTATGGTTGACTTGACAGTCTTAGCCGACCACCGACTCTTATAATGCCAGTAGAATCTAGGAAAGGATTCAACAGTTTCAGAGATGATCGATTCGATACCGCATTATCCCTTTCCAGTTGCCGAATTTCCGTACTAAAACATTCACGCTGTACTGATTTGATCAGAGTTATCTTCGATGTGTGTAATTCTCTGAGTGAGAGTACATCAGTTGTTTCCCTTTCCTTTCCTCGTACATTATTTATGAATCGTAAACAATATGCAATCGTGCGAATCATTTTTTGATACGATGAAAATCGAGTTATCAGCGGATTTGGTGGCTGAGAAGTATGTATCACTAAGCTATGCGTTTTACGTTCCAGCTCTTCATCAGAGGCTTCAATGTTTATGTCATTCTTCGGCCAATCATCCTCTCCCTTCCTCAACCAATAAGGACCGCGTTTCCACAGATCGCTTGTCAGTAACTGTTCTACTGTCATACCTCTGGAAAGCAGATCTGCAGGGTTACTTGCTCCTGGTACATGTTTCCAACTTCCGTGATGCGTCAACATTTGAATATCGGCTACCCGATTCGCTATAAATGTCCTCCAGTTTTGTGACGGGGAACGAAGCCAATGAAGTACCACCATTGAGTCAGACCAGAAATGAATTGATGAAAACTCCATATCTAGTGCGGCTTTAACTTTTGTGAACAGATGCGCAGCTATTTGAGCAGCACATAATTCCAATCTGGGGATGCTGCGTTTTTTGAGCGGTGCCACTCTTAATTTAGACGTCAATAATTCAATCCTTATGCTACCATCCATTGCTTCCGATCGGGCATAAACACATGTGCCATAGGCAAGTTCTGATGCATCTGCAAAGCAGTGTAATTGCACCTTTCCGGGCATAAATGCATATCGGTCGATACGAAAATTTGTCAAGTTTGGAAATTCTTCACTTAATCTTCTCCACTTCTTTCGGATTTCAAGTGGAACCTCTTCATCCCAACACAGTAAAATCGCCCATAGTTGTTGTAGCAATATTTTTGCACGTACTAATATTGGTGCAATCAATCCTAGAGGATCATACAAGCGTGCGATACTCGACAGTATTTTGCGTTTCGTTATTGGTTCATTGTTAACGCTTGGATCAATGTCAAATTGAAATTGGTCGGACCTTGGATCCCAACATATCCCCAGAGTTTTTATCATTTCCTTCGAATCGAACGTTTGGCAAGATTGTGTAGCCAGATTCTCTTCTGGGATGCCATCCACAACCTCCGGATGATTAGAACACCATTTCCTCAAGGTGAAACCACCACGCTTAAGAAGATCATCCATTTGTTCGCGAAGTTTGATAGCATTCTCTATACTGTCTTCGCCTCGAATAAAGTCGTCTACGTAAAAATCTCTTTTCAAGGCTCTCGCAGCGAGAGTAAACGATTCGCCCTCATCTTCGGCTAGCTGGTGTAGTGTTCGTGTCGCTAGAAATGATGATGACGACAGGCCATACGTCACAGTGGTCAGTTCATATTCACTGATCGGATCATCTTTATTAAACCGCCACAACAAACGTTGTAGAGTACGATCATCTGGATGTATAGAAATTTGGCGATACATCTTCTCGATGTCTGCTGTTAGTGCCACTTTATATTTGCGGAATCTGAGGATTAAACTCAATAATTCGTGCTGGACTACAGGACCGACTAACAGTGCGTCGTTTAAGGCATAACCTGTGCTAGTTTTCATTGAAGCATCGAATACGCTGCGTACCTTCGTTGTGGTACTAGAATCCTTCAGTACAGGATGGTGCGGGAGATAATAGACCACCGGTGGAATCGTTTTCGCATATGTCCCAACTAGATAAATTCAGCGATAAGATTATGATAATTCGTCTTCAGTTCGGGAGTTTTATCCAACCTTCGCTCAAGGCCTTCCATTCGTTGCAGGTGGTGGGAATATGATTCACCAATCAATTTGGTTATATTGTCTTTCTTAGGATATTTGACTATATATCTACCAGTAGTATCTCTGGTGGTTGTTTCTCGGTAAAACTGCTCACAAATTTGTTCGTTCGGGGATGGGATAGTAGCATCAATGTCCTCAATCTGCCAGAATTTCTCTAAATTGCTGGCAATTGATTCGATCGTGGAAAAACAAAATGTTTGGCATGCGACAACAGGATTGGGATTTGCATTAACATTTCCTGTAGCAAACCATCCGAACACGCTTTCAACTAATACGGGTGAAGGATTACCAATTTGTATCCGGCCACCTTTCAGGAACGAGAAAAAATGTTCGGATCCGAGGATAAGTTCAATGCCTTTGGACACGTGGAATTCGGGATCGGCCAGGTTAATATTCCTTGGGATCATCCACTCATTCGATGGTATAGTATGAGTGGGTAAATTCGTGGTGATTTGGCGTAGTACTAAAAACTCAAGTGGGATAGAGAAATTGCTACATCTTGAACGTATGTTGGTGGATACACTTCCGAGAGTTTGTGTTTGTGACGCTCCGATACCGAAAATAGGTTGATTTGTTCGTTTTCTAGTTAATCGTAATCTTCGACAAAGTTGCTCGCTCATCAGGTTGCATTGCGAACCCGAGTCCAGTAGTGCCCGAGCCAAATGTTCTTTACCATAACCGTCTTGTATCATTAGTAGAACTGTTGATAGCAGTACATTAGTGCCAGTTGATATCGTCTCGGGATTAGTTGATCGGATAGAATTCGCTGTCATGACATTCAAATTGAAACATGTCACGTTAGAGCTTGTGTTATGTGTCATTTGGGGCATTGTCGGCTCAAACCCAGGATGGAGCATAGAATGATGTCGTTTTTGACAGATTCGACAAGTGAATTTTGACGTGCATTTTCGAGCAAAATGATCATTTCTGAAACAATTGCTGCATATTTTCTTCACGTTAACTAGGTTGAGACGATCCTTCCGTTGCATCTTCTCGAAAGTGGGACATTTTACTAAAAGGTGACGTTGATTACAAGCCAAACACTCTGGCGGAGTGTAGTCTGTTGATGCATAACTATTCACTCGTGAATTTGTAGGTGTGGAAATCCGCTTCAGTTGATTAGATTGTTTGATAGGCGACGACAGCTGCGCACGTTCCGAAGTTATTGATAACGATTCGAGTGTGCGTATTTTCCTGGTTAAATATTTAATTAGATTTTCGTAGGGAGCTCTTCATCTCCGGACACAAAATCTTCCCACTCTTTCAGAGTTATTTCATCGATTCGACTGCTGAGTAATTGCACAAGCAAGCTACTCCATTGGTGGGTAGGTTCACCTAGTTGGGATAGTATTTTGACGTGGCGTTGGAAATCATCTACTATGTTCCTTATCATCAGTACGGACTTTGCGGCATATTTTGGAGGAGTTATCAATGCTTGTAAATGTTTCTTCTTGAGAATGTATTTATTAGCATATCTGTTCAATAAAGCTTCCCATGCAACAGGATAATTGTTGGAAGTAATTGTCAATGATTCTATGACCTTCAGGGCTTCACCCTTCAAAGCAGATCGTAAGTATTGAAACTTACGAATCATGGAAAGTTAGCCATTCATTGAGATCACCATCAAAATGGGGTAATGCTATTGTTGGGAGTTTTATTCCAGGGTTGGGAATAGCCGCCGATGGTGATTGAGGTTGTATTGGAATTGGATTGGAGGGAGGGATTTTCGAAACCAGACCACTTTTAACACGATAAAATTGCTCTTCCACTCTTGCTCTGATATCCAGATTAGCAGCGACAAATGCTTCGGTATCATCGAATGTTTCATATTCACCTTGTATTGATTCGAAGTTTTCCATCAGTAAATCCAGTCTACTCATACGTATCGCTACCTCGTTTATGTCTCGATTTGGATCGTAGTTCTCGATGAAATCCTCGATGCGTTGGATTGAATCGATTATATTACGTCGCTTGAGCTCCTTCTGTCGAATCTTTTTCTCCGACATTTTGACACGGATTGCTGAAAGAATCGAAGAGACCCAGGAAGCACCACTTGTTGAATTTGAGGGGATTGGAAAGACACTCACCTGTGCCTACCAATAAATAGGCCTTGTATAAATGTAACAGCTTCAGCGATTGAATGCAGTCGCTTTCGATATCATCAATCGATAACCTTTAATCCTTGGTCGAATGGGAAATGTGCCCTTGATGCAGGATGAGAATCCGGGAATCTATGTTAGTCCTGGATATGGATGCGTCCCTCGATTTGGCCAGTATGTCGTATTGGGAACCGAGTCGATTTTTCCACATGTATTTTCAGCGGTAACAGGGAATTTCCGTTCTCTTCGAATCCAATATGGAAATAGATTTCACATAAAACGTCGCGATGGCTACCAGTGAAATTATCAGCACCCGCAATCCTGGTCACGGCACCATGTTTCATCAGGTTACAATTCATTACGGGCTTAAGAATTCACATAATCACGACAGTTTGTAATTTTTCACAATTTAATTCACTAGTATATTTCCTTCAACAATTCCAAATTTATTTAAATAGGCGACCGGTTCGTCCACCATAATTCCTTTCACGAAGTAAAAGCTACGTGTACTTCCTTCGATTGTTCAAAGCCAAGAGAGCCTTTTTTATATTCAATGCTATAACAACTCTTTCTAAACTCAACTATAATCATACTCTTTTTCGATCATTACACGGTTTAACGTAAGACAGGCATAATATTCAGCGTTGCTACCTTCCTACTTCTAACTATAACATCTGTGTTAGGGAAATACATTTCAGTCGGAACAAAAATACTCCCGACTTTCATGTATTTGAAAAGTGGATTCCCACAGGCACATTGATTTTGAAGTCCGTGTTAGGGAAACACAGCTCGGTTGGAACAATAATACCCGCTACTTGCATGTATACTTGCTGAGCGGATTCCCACAGGCATATTGATTTTGAAGTCTGTGCTCGGGAAACCGTAAATCGGGCCAATCAAAACTAGGCAGTTAAGGCGTTTAGATAACGCTTGACATTTCACAGATATTCAATTGTTTATCTAATGAAAAATAACATTTTATTAATTGTGATAGAAGCGTAGAAATATTCCGTATCAATTGATGCAAACACCTTTCCGATCCAGTAAGAAATGTTCGAGTTATAAGCATTTAGAATCTTTCATTTTTTCCTGCATGTTCTGCGTTTAGGTTTTCATTTTACCCCCATATAAAGGGTGTGTCACATCATATTGCATCACGGAAAAAACGCTGTAGAAATTCGCCCAGTAGACCGATCCTTTTGAAAATTTTAGACAGTAAAATAAAAACTATTAAACAACTTTTGGCATTTTCTTTTTTTTCATACTTCGAGCCCAAGCCCGTATGCTCGCACCATCCTCTTTACCCCGTCCATAAGGTTCTGTACAACGTCAGGTTGTAGTTTTTTTTTAACAGAAATCCATTTTCTCTTGAAGTCTGCCTCCGATTTGACAACTTTTGGATTCTTCCGGAGGGCCTGCTTCATAATCGCCCAATATGTCTCTATTGGGCGAAGCTCCGGCGCGTTGGGCGGGTTCATTTCCTTTGGCACGAAGGTGACCCCGTTGGCTTCGTACCACTCCAACACGTCCTTTGAATAGTGGCACGAAGCGAGATCCGGCCAGAAGATGGTCGGGCCCTCGTGCTGCATCAATAGTGGTAGTAAGCGCTTCTGTAGGCAATCCCTAAGGTAAACCTGCCCGTTTACCGTGCCGGTCATCACGAAGGGGGCGCTCCGCTTTCCGCAAGAGCAGATCGCTTGCCACACCATGTACTTTTTGGCAAACTTGGATAGTTTCTGCTTGCGAATCTCCTCCGGAACGCTGAATTTGTCCTCTGCGGAGAAGAACAACAGGCCCGGCAGCTTACGAAAGTCCGCTTTGACGTAGGTTTCGTCGTCCATTACCAGGCAGGCAGGCTTCGTCAGCATTTCGGTGTACAGCTTCCGGGCTCACGTCTTCCCCACCATGTTTTGCCTTTCGTCGCGGTTAGGAGCCTTCTGAACCTTGTATGTACGCAGGCCCTCCCGCTGCTTGGTCCGCTGGACGAATGAACTTGACAAATTCAGCTTATTGGCGACATCCCGGACCGAACTTCTCGGATCACGTCTAAACTGCTTAACTACGCGCTTGTGACCTTTTTCACTGACGGAGCATCCATTTTTGCCGTGCTTCACCTTCCGGTCGATGGTTAGGTTCTCGAAGTATCGTTTTAGTACTCTGCTGACCGTGGATTGGACGATTCCCAGCATCTTACCGATGTCCCGATGTGACAACTCCGGATTCTCGAAATGAGTGCGCAGGATTAATTCACGACGCTCTTTTTCGTTCGACAACATTTTTCCAAATTTACGAAAAATCGACAGTGAAGCATGGCCAACGTGATCTATACACTCTTATCTGATTATAAGCGAAAGCTGAAGATATAATTCCTAAAAATTAAATTTCTACAGCGTTTTTTCCGTGATGCAATTTGATGTGACACACCCTTTATTCCGGTTAGACGTAGTCCCACGTCAAAATACAATCAATAATTACAAGACCAAAATACAAAATTTCTCCAAGTATAATATTTTTCGAAAAGAGACTAGCTAATTGGCTTTAATTTGATATCTAAATCGGTGTAGTGGTTAGAAAGTTATAAGTTTATAAAAAAAGTAATTTTTAGGAAAAATGAGAAAAAAAAAAGATTTTTCGGAACACCCTAAAATGGAAATGATCACCCTAATGATGAAAAATACGGGTCTAATGTTTTTCGACAATGAACAAAACTACCACTTTTCACGAAAATCTGAGAACTTTTATATCAGTTTGACTATTTTTGCGGTTAGGGCCTATTCTTTCCATTTTTGATATGCGGCTAGTTTTACGTTTTTGGGATGTTAATTTGTTCCCGGATGATACTGTTCAGTTTATCGAATCCGTGGTACATTGGAACGAAGATCTTCATTTTCTCGCTCGGTGGCTGAAATTCAAACAAACGAAGTTAAATGTTAGTAAGACTAAATATATGCTCATTTCTTCAGCAAACTCCAGATTCGACGGTAATTTTGAAATCGATGGTGAGGCACTCGAACGCGTTACAGAAATCAAATATCTAGGAGCAGTGATTGATGACAAATTAGCTTTTAAGTTTCACATTGATATTGTCATAAAAAAAATTGCAAAAAATATGGTGTCATATGCCGTTGGAACAATGTGTTAACTATAACTAGTAAAATTAGATTGTATAAATCACTAGTCTCACATGGACTTCTGCTCATTCATCTTGTTTTTTGGAATTAGCACACAATTATTGAGATTGCAGCGCTTACAGAATTAGATCATGCGATTAGTATCAAAATGTCATAGATACACTTCCTCTAGCATAATGTTGGACACGCTACAGTACTTATCTGTTAGGCAAAGGATTTATTACTTGACAATGGTGTTCATCTTTACAATTTTGAATGGAATGCTGCCTCGATACGTGTGTGATCGAATTGAACGAGGAAGTGATTTGCATACATATAATACAAGAAACGTGAATGATGCAAGAACACTCAATTTTCTATTTAGTACGTCGCAAAACTCGTTATTATATAAAAAAAGTGTATTTCTTCAACTCGATGCCCAGAAATATTAAACGAGCAACAATAATAGCCGAGTTAAAAAATTTTTGTATCATATATGTTATATCTGTGTTATAAATTAGCAAAAGTGTTTATATGTAGTTTTTTTTTCAGATACATTTGCTACTATGTTCGTACTGATGATGATGGATTTTTTTCTACATTATTGTTGTTTAAATTAAGTTGAAAAATACAGAGTAGTCTACAATCGTTTGAGCCACGTTTCTGTAGGCATAGACAATCTAGATTTTGAACACTGGCGAAAACCGATGTACAATGAAATGTTCTAGGATCTACAGTGGAAGGGGGAATCGAGCTCGCGATAGCCCCTACAGAGTACTCGTAATCTATCGCATAAGCAGGTGGTTACGTCGAGTTTTTTTTTCTGTACTGTGGCAGATCTCAGAGTGAATCTCTAGTAGAAACTTTAAGATTTCGGGTTCAATTTCCGAAAGTCAAGCATCAAGGATCTTTTCTTGTTGGAAATTTTCTTGACAAGCCTTGACAATTCAATTTTCCAGTTTTCGCCTTTTGTCCGTTGTTCTATTGATAGCAAATTTATGTCTGCAACAAAACCATCATCATCATCAATTAGTCAAATTAATACCCGTAATAGCCCCAAGGGAGGTTTCTAAACTCGATTTGACGACAAAATTTGCCTCACTCGACAAAACAACGTGCTCGATGTGATAGCCTTTGCCACTAACGCGTTTGCGTTAACAAATAAAAACATTAACTTTGCCGAAGAGTTTACCGTAAATAAATCCAAATACACTCGACAAAAAAATTAGAGGAACAGAGTGCGAAGTCAGAAATTTTAAGTGATTTTTGACATGCTGTATCTTCGTGAGAAATCAACGCATATCGGTGGGAGGCGCATCATTTTGAAGCTACAACTTTCATGTATTAGAATATTTTATGTACATGTAGTAGGCAATAATATCGGGAAGAAATGAAAAATCAATTTCTCTTTGTTTTTTCAAGAATATTCTGGACTAACACATTTTTTTGCCAACCAACTCAACAGCAAATCCATATTCAAAACTGCTCTTCGATTTACGGTGCGATGGTTGTTTATTGAATTATTCATCATCAAAGACAAGGGGGAATTTTTCATTCAAACTGAAACGTCTCGGTGTGGGAAGGTCCTACAGGAACGTTCTTGGAACCAAAAAAAAAACCGATTGATGAGGTTAATTGGATTTAATGTTGAGTTGGTTGGCAAGAAATTGCGTTAGTCCAGAATATTCTTGAAAAAAAAAAGAAAAATCGATTTTTCATTTCTTCGCGATATTGTTGCCCACTAAACCTATACACACCAAGATAAAAATATGTGCAATAAATATTCTAATACCTGAAAGTTGTAGCTTCAAAATGATGTGCATCCCATTCATATGCGTTGCTTTTTCACGAAGTTACAGCATGCCAAAAACCACTTAAAATTTCTGATTTCGCATTCTGTTTCTCTAATTTTTTTGTCGAGTGTATAATAAAGTCTGCTTCATTTAATATTGGGAACACAAACAATTGCGTGTACTTCAGTCATTTATTAACGAATTCATAATTTGTTTTTCATAAAAATGTAGCATTTTCTTTACTCTTTCATTAAAAAAAAATTAAAAAAATTATTCATTGCTGTTTCGAAGAAATTCTCGTACTTTTCCCGTAATACGGCACATTAGGCGGCGCACACCCTTTTCGTCCACGGTTTTGGCGAATTGATTACACCAGTTCTTCATTTGAGTCATGCTCCTAACAAGTTTTCCCTTTGCCTTAAGCCTCCGCTTCGTGATTGCCCAGTATTTCTCTATCGTCCGGAACTGGGGGCAGTTTGGGGGGTTGAGGTCCTTCGGTATTACGCTGACCCCGTTCGTTGCGTACCATTCCATAACCGTTTTGCTGTAATGGCAGCTTGCGAGGTCCGGCCAAAACATTACTGGACGGTCGTGGGCACGAATAAACGGCAGAATCCGTTTCTGTAGGCACTCTTTTTTGTAGACTTCTGATGTCATTGTCTTGTCAGTGAGAAAGACTTTGGTTTTCTGTCCACAACTGCATATCCCCTGCCCAATCATGTACTTGCGGGCGAATTTATCCGCAAACACGAACTTAAATTATGCAGGTACATCCCCCCGAGCCGTCGCCAAATAAAATTTTTGACCTGGGATTTGCCCAAAGTCCGCCTTCACGTAGGGCTCATCGTCCATCAGAATACATCCGTCGAACTTGGTCAGCACTTGGTCGTACAGCATTCGAGCACGGATTCTGGCCACATTGTTCTGCTTCAGCGTCCGATTTGGCTGTTCGGAATGACCTTATTCCTTCCCGGAGACGAATTCGTCGCACCGTACTGTGAGCGGCCTGGAACTTATTGGCCAAATCGCGGTCTGAAAGATTGGGATTCCTCTTGACGGCCTTGATGACTTTCCCACGCAGTTTCCGGTCGACAGTTCCACTCCGACGCTTCGAATGCGGCTTCCGAGCCGTCGTCAATGTTTCCTTGTACTGCTTGATAACACGCCATACGGTATTTCTGGGCATTTTAAGCTGTTTAGCTAGCTTAGATGCCGACAACAATGGATTTTCAAGAAAACTGTGCACAATCTTATCTCTCCGTTCGGCTTCCATTGCGGTTGTTTACAAAATGATATCGTTTGGTGTTATGACATAAATACATGGTGAAAGGTAATGAATTTCCCGACACGTGGGTGAAAAAAGTTTCCAAATCCGTCCACTAGGAGCGCCACAATGAGCAAAAGAATTTGTTCCAATATTAAATGAAGCAGACTTTATGAGAAATCAGAAGTGGAAAATTGAACATTAAATCGTTTAACCCTAATGGAATCTTTTTTACATTTGAAAATAAATGTCTACCGAAGCTCATATTGGTTCTATTATTTCTAGTCAAAGTAAATGCACTCGGGGTAGAATAAAGAAAAAGAGCAAATCCCAGGTGTGCACAAAACAAACGAGGAGAGTAACTCAATTATCCTATCTAGATTCAGTCTAGCAATAAATTGGTCACCTCAGAGTTACCTAGACAACTTCATTTTGTTACGATGGGAGAGGATTCATAGTTAGTCGCAGTTTGTACAGATCGCGATCTGTGCAGTTCGCGATTAATCGTTAATCACATGATGCTCCCATGTTTTCCATCCTTGACCAAGGTCGGCTGGAATGATATACTGTTTTACACGACCACGCTATCCACATAGCTAATGATGCTGTTGGGGAGGAGCATGATAATATTACATCTCATTACAAATTGAAGTTGGAAAGTATTTTCTAATTTTACACTTAGAAAACACTTTCCAGCATGAAGGAGAACTATATCCATCTCGGTCTGGGCTGTGTACATATGTGGCGAAGTTTTTCGCTCATTAATGTAATAAATCGGGATGACAAAACATGAGCTTAAAATCAATTTTGGGTGTAAGAATAAGGCGTGCGTAAATCGCTCGTTTAAATTGCAAATGCAGCGTCCGTACGGAAACTGTGGAGAGAGGAGTAATTGCAAATCAACCCCATCCGTTTAGAACTTGATTTCTAATAATCTGAGAGGCGAATGTATTTTTAAGTTGAAAGCCTCGTTCTAATACTCAGTCTCGCTCCAACGAGCAAGCAGTCAACCGTATCTCCTAATGTCGATGTCACACACGAAGGTTTTGTTCAGGGGCCAAATCACTTCGGAGGGTCGAAAAAAAATGGGTCAGTGATTTCGGAAAAAAATGCCTTTCATCCATACTGGCCCTCCAGCCGAAGTGGAAAACAAGCGAATTGAATGAAGGATTCCGTAGTCCTGAGTCAGTCAATGTGGTCTTATTCTGGACACAAGCTTCCTTTTTTAAAGATCGCTTCACCAGTCAAAAATCCTCGTTCCTTTTCATGTTGAAGAATTCTAATTCGTTTCTGAGTTTCTTGCGAGGCCCAATTTGCGGATAAACTATTAAATGAAGATCAATCTTGGTTTGCAGACAATTTTTTCATGATCGTGCTTTTTCATGATAACACATGCCAAAACCATATTATATGGATTTCACAAAAAACTGGAAAACTGTATATTAATGAAAAGCATAGTATAAACTTTATAATAATATGGTTATGATTTTATTATTTTTCTACATATCCTATAGTTACATTTCAGCCATCTCATGCCAAACCGATATAGTGGTTCTCAGATTTTCGTCAAAAGTGATAGTTTTGTTCTTTATCGCAAATTATTAGACCTGTATTTTTTATTTTTTTGTTAGGCAAAAATAACACACTTGCCGATTAATTGGATTATAGTCACATACATCCAGTCTAGTCGCATAGAAATATTGAACGAAAACTGAAATCATGTTAACTTTGAAAAATCCTAACTTAAAAATGAAAAATATCACCTCTCTGGTATTCGGATATATTATGTGAAAACTCTCAGGTTTCAGGTAAAAAAAATAATAAAAATATGGCGCCCTTGGTCTCGAAACGATGTTAGCTATAAAAACCAAATATGATCAATAATTACGAAAACAAAATCCACATTTATTCAGAGTGCAATATTTTTTCAAACAAGACTAGCTCATTGGCTTTAATTTAATATGTCGATCATCTGAATCGGTCTGGTAGATCAAAAGTTATGATTTTTTGTAGTGAAAAAAAAAATGGGAAAAAATGATTTTTCGGACCATCGGTTAACTTTGAAAAATCATAACTCAAAAACGAAAAAAACAACTCCCTTGTTTCGAGATATGTTATGTGAAAAATCCTCAGCTTTCCAGAAAAAAATATAAAAATATAGTTCCTTTGGTCCTGAGACCATAAAAACTAGAAAAAACAAATACAATCAATGATAACGGAAACATAATTCAAACTTTCTGCAACTGTAGTATTTTTCCAAAAAAGACCTGCTTATTGGATTTGATTTGATATGTCGAACATCTGAATTGGTCAAGTGATTCGAAAGTTATGAATTTTTGAAAAAAAGTTATTTTTGCCAAAAATGCGAAAAAATGGATTTTTCGGATCACCCTAAAATGGAAATGGTCACCCTAACAAAAAAATAAAAAAATACGGGTCTAAAAATTTGCGATAAAGAACAAAACTACCACTTTTGACGAAAACCTGAGAACCACTATATCGGTTTGGCATGGAATGGCTGATTTAGGATCCTATTCTATAAAATTCTTTTTCTAAATCCTATTCAACTTGAAGGAGGAAAGTGTCACCCATATCGGGGAGACGAAGCGACAAACTTGTTAATCGTTGTACAGCATGACAGTATTACAAATGTCTGCTTTTTTCTGCACAGGATACGGTAAAAATTAATAAACAGATGGGACAATCAAAAATGGTCCAAAATATGGCACTGTCCCGTTTAACACTTTCATCGCCCAGTGTCCCAGATCTAGGTGACACTTTTTTTTTGTTCAATTTGAATAGGTCCTTTAAACGGAATTTGATATGATTAGCACTCAAATGTAAATATGGGATATGTAGAATAATCAAAAAATCGAAAACTTAAAAATATAGTTATTATACTATACTTTTAAACGGTTTTATTTGGCATGACCTATTGTAAATATGTTTGTAGTATGTCTATCTGTAGGGTTGGGTAGGGTAGGTTTGAATGTACTGGTAAAAAATCATTCTCAAAAATTAATTTAATATTAAAAACTTTTGTATCTTTATGTCGCCTATAGTAAGTTCTCCGAACATATCGTCCAGATCACTTGCGTATGGTTCCTCAATATCTGAATTGGAACTCGATGAGATAGTACTCGAAACTTTTCTTCTAACGCTTCGCACTTTTCGTCGTCACTATTTCCCTCGCTTTAAGATTTACTTTTACGTCGTCCGGTGAACATTTCAAGGATGAGAAAAAAAACACATGTGCGTCTAAGAAAAAAACTTTTTGGAATAAACAGGGGCCTATCCGAGTTGCGCAATTATAATTCTCATTCTCAGAAAAAAAAACTTGCAACTTGCTTCTTCTTTTCACATTTTATCTACACCCAAACTAGCGTTGACAGAAAACATTTCATCTTTGGCAATATGCGCAAATAATAAGCTGTTTTGAAACCTTAAAAATGGTTTGTATGTATGCGAGCAGACATCTCTTTCTGTTTTCTTTTCTCATTTTATTTGGGATTTTGCCAAAAAAAAAGTCCATACGACGTCAATGGGGATCGAACCAAGGCCGGCTGGAATGCAAAACTGTTTTACACGACCACGCTATCCACATGGCTAATTCAGAAGTTTTTCAGCAAATATGTAATAATATTACACCTGATTATATGAATGAAGGAGAACAATATCTATCTCGGTCTGGGCCGTGTATGTGGCAAAGTATGCGAAAAGTTTATTTGTCTTTTGTTTCGCTCGCTCGTATTAATCTTATATTGCTGTACCATGTATATTATACAAATGCTTACCAGTATTTGTGAGTCATGACATTTTCTGTTATGTTATGTCTCACTAGCTGACCCGGCAAACTTCGTCCCGCCCAAAATTTGTTTTTTGTTATCAATACCTTCAAAAATTCCCCTTTTCTTACTAAGCGCAAGTTCATGAGTCCAATCGCAGAACTGTTCATTGATTGATCTTCCAATCGACCCCGTTGAATTTACCTTTTACTAAAAAAATCCTAGTACTTCTACCAAAAATCACCTTATAATATCAGATTATTTTTAGACACAATTCTCGTTCAAGAGTTTTCAACCTTTTGCAAATAACATGTTTCTCCGTTAAATGGAATAAATATTTGAGCTTGAGCTTGGGTAGACTGTACGATTCGTAGTTGCTCTCCGTGATTGACCTGAACCAACCAAACTGCACAAAGAACACACAGAATGACGCTTGGGACTAGCAAATCATTCTCGTTGTGCAGTTCTCGGTGATTCGAGCTTTAAATGGTCAATAACGACGCCGGCCACGACCTTACAGTCACCAGGGGAAGGGAAGGAATGTTAGTATGATATTCGCCGCCCGAAGGCCAGAAGGGTCGCCTCTATAGCGTGGTTCCCTAGCGTTTATCATGGAAGGGATAGTTGTTAGTGGGAATGGTTGAGACAAATCAGGATTCACTGCGGTAAGTGATGTGATTCTGTAAACGCTAACTCTAAACTGCTCGACGAAACAAAATCTCAAAAATCGAAGGTATTTAAGGTAATACACTGCCGGACGTACGACTCTATACTTTATAGAATATTGTAACGATGAATATGATACGATTATATATGATTTCGACACCCGACAACGAAGGTTATCTATGAGAAACCTGAGAAGGTCACCAAGAAACCCCTCTACAGTAAGAAGGATCTACAATACATATCTCTATTATTTATCGCAAGTAATTTGTATCTAAATTCCAATTGCTATGACGGATTGCAGAAAGCTGAAAGGGTAACCGGAAAAAATCTTTATATTCTATTATTTATCGTACGTACTATTCGTCGAAATTACTCTCCGCGTTATCTTTTGGAATGATGAAAGAATGAAAGAATTCTAAAGCCAAAGAATAAAAGAATTGAAAGAAGAATTGAATAATCAATGAATTAAAGAATTGAAGAATTAAAGAATGAATACAAATATAAAATGGAGCTTGAGCTTGGGTAGACTGTACTCTTCGTAGCTGCTCTCCGTGATTGACCTGAACCAGTGAAATTGCACAAAGAACACACTGAATGATGTTTGGGAGTAGTAAATCATTCTCATTGTGCAAGTTTCGGTGATTGGAGCTTTAAAAAGTCAATAACGACGCTAGTCACGTCCTTACAGTCACCAGGGGAAGCGAAGGATTGTTAGTACGATAATCGCCGCCCGAAGGCCAGAAGGATCGCCTCTATAGCTTGGTTCCCTAGCGATTATCATGGGAGGGATAGTTCTTAGTGGGCAGAGGTATGAATCAGGATTCACTGATGTAAGTGATGTGATAATAGAGACGTTCTAGAAACAATCGTCAATATGTTCCGTCATTCATTGCGCGTGTACTTTATTGCGCGACGGTGAAGAATTATCTTTGAGAAACCTGAGAAGGTAACCAAGAGAACTCCTCTAGAAACAATCGTCCCGGCGGAATACTCCGTTACTCCGGGCGTATCCTGTATCAAGTTTCAATTGCGACGGCGGAGATTTAACAGTGAGAAACCTGATAAGGTAACCAATTGAACCCTTTTAGAGTCGGTCGACCCGGCGATAGGTTCTGTTATTGATTGATAAATACAATATTTAAACAATGAAATAATCAAATAATTAAAGAATTGGAGAAAACTACCAGAGCTGTAAATAACTAGTGACAGATATCTCACACTCATAATTCTATCTGTAAACACAATCCAGATATTCGAATTATTGAACTTGCAGGCAAAAATTTAAAATAATTAGTGACGTAGAGCGCAACAAACGTAACCACACATCACGGTCATGCAAGATCTAAAAGGAGCCCTACACGTCACCATACAACATGCAGTGAATGACGGAACGTCGGAATGGAAAGAAGCACACACACAAACTAAAATGAATGAGAGTACAAAACAGTCTTAATAGACTTCACTCTTCAACGCATGTATGCGCTCAGTACAAAGGCAAACGGAAATACAAACACATATACATATGGCACTTATCTTTCAAAACACGTTCTGTCTCTGTTTACTTGACAGCGTTGTAAGACATCACCAATGCATGTGATATGCTGTCTCTTCCTCCGGGATAGCAACACACCAACAAATTAGCATACGTAAAACCACTACCACTACTTGTAGGTAATCGCTAGGAGAGAACCACTGCACCACACTGAACTTAAGAGAGTTGCGTTTCTCTCATTTCACTTTTCTACTACATATACACACACATGAATCGAGGAAGATAGAGCGGGCGAGGGAGAGTCCCAGTGTACACGTTCGTACATGCTTATGAAACTCGAATAACCGAGCACACAATTCGAAAATAATTATCACCGTGTGCTAGAATCTAATCCATCACATTCAAAGCACACTAATTTAACCGGAATCCTTGATCTCCTAAGCCGTACAATTAGTACCATTAGGAGCATCATCCACCCTCATCCTCAAAAGTTCACCAGCAACCACCATAACCGAAACAAACGATCTAGCACAAACGCCATTTGTATCCCCAACCCATGCACAAGCCGAACCACCCCAATCGCACATTCCAAAATTCAATAATTCCTAAATTAATATGAAACCGTTTATAACCGACACAATTGCAAAACGTCGCCGAAATTATTTCGGAATGTTTTAGAAACATCACAATTCTCGTTCAAGAGTTTTCAACCTTTTGCAAATAACATGTTTCTCCGTTAAATGGAATAAATATTTGATACAGAAAATATGATAGAATAAATACAGACCCCTCCTCCTTCTCCCCTCAGTGTGGGGGGAGAAGTGTCTATTCACCATAGAAACGTTTCGTGCCCCCAAAATATCCACATTTGAAATGTGACTCCATTTGCTTGAATAGTTTTCGAGTTATGCAGAAATTTGTTTTTCATTTGTATGACAACCCACCCACCATAGAAACATTTATTGCATCCCAAAAACCTCCACATGCCAAATTTGGTTTCGTTTGCTTGATTAGTTCTCGAGTAATGCAGAAATTTGTGTTTTATTTGTATGTCAGCACCCCCTTAGAGAGGGGTGGAGTGTCTTACCACCATAGAAACATTTGTTGCACCATAAAAACTCCACCTGCCGAGTTTGGTTGCATTTGCGTGATTAATCGCGAGTAACGTAGAAATTTGTGTTTCATTTGTATGGCAGACATTCCCCCCCCCCCTTTGAAGAGGGGGAGGAGTATCTAACCACTGTAAGAACATTCATTGCACCCTAAAACCTCCTCATGCCAAATTTAGTTTCATTTCATTGATTCATTCTAGAGTAAAGCTGAAATTTGTGTTTCATTTGCATGTTAAATCGTGCCTTTTGTAAATTTTTACAAAAGGCACTATTTAACACAGAACTGTTCCTTTCATGTTCTTTTGCATAGAATTATTTTACTTTTTGTTTGTGTGTTAACTTTGTATATTGTTTTTCTTCGTCGCCACTATTCAACTTATTAACGGGTTTTCAGTTTCGGGGAACTAAGTAAGCGTGTCCTCTCGTTGATGATTGAATACTTAACTGACTTTATTGTCAAATGTCACTGATATTTATCAGTTGACACAAGCGTTACCTGCGTTACAAACGGAGTCCAGCTCCGACTACGCTGTAACAATGTTTCATATTAAAGGTACTAAGTATTTCATATACTGAAATACTAAAATAGATATATAGACGCTTCCCTCCTTTGGAAGGAAAACTTTATATATTGATAGGTAGGGTCCAGATAATGTTGATCTGTCTTGAAGTGGCCGCCAAACCCAAAATTCTACATTTTGCTGGCATTCTTCTATTAAGGTTGAACCCAAAGGTTATGCGGGAAGGTAAGAATAGCTCTTCGTTGGGGATATTATCAGAGTTTATGGACTAATCTGTTACTTCTTTTTCCCAGATAATAGTGAGGAATTTGGGCACATCCCAAATGAATACACTATTTCGAAAAACAATTCAATTGAACAAAAGTATGTTCATTTGCTATGATAAAAAACAGAAAGTGGGTTATATCTATGGTATAACCGCAATGGTGACGTAGGACTATCGTTGATTCAGTGATCCTTTGTATGAAGTTGAATCTGAATTCATTCTGAATGAATGAATATTTGGAGAACTTCGAAAACGAGAGCGTTACGTTGGAGGCACAAGGTTTTATGCATCCAATATTGGATACGGAAATATCCTACTGATGGGGAAGAATAATCTTCAGAAGCTATCCTGTTGATTGCGATTGATTGAAAAATCACAAAACCTAATGTATTTGGTCACAGTGTTACATGGATAGAAAACATTAAAATAAACTCTTTCATATGAATGTAACTTTAAATTCCCAGAGGAACTGGCAGATTATTTTCAGTAACGATTAGATATTTCCACATTTTCCTCGATACTGGAAGCTCACCAGTGGTTAATGCTAACTCGATAACCATCTGTTAATAGCACTTGATTGAAACATGTTTGGTCACAGTGTTACATGGATAGAAAACATTCAAATAAACTCTTTCACATGAATGTATTTTTAAATTCCTAGAGGAACTGGCAGATTATTTTCCGGATCTTTCTCGATCCAAACGGAAAGAATTCCGTGCGTGTATGTGTGTGTGTGTAGTGGTTGCTTCGAGATCTTCCCGGGGAACCGTTTGTAGCATCACTCTCCTCCTGATGGATTCCCTTCTGGCCTAAGGTGCACAAACAGGCTCTTGGTGACACCGTTCATCCGCGCTTTCATGATAAACGAAGAGCTTGTGGTGAAGCGACAACATACTCCAATCGCTGTTCAATTATAACTGAGTGGATTTCCGAGCGGCGCTCACTTATATACCGATTGGTGATTTCAATAGCCTGTTTTGAAAGCAATTTTAAGACTATTGAAACAAGTTTTTGGATCAAAAAGCAACAAGTATATAACGCGTAGACATTTTATCTTTCGAATGAAGTGTTTATCATACCATTTCGTTCAGTTGTTTAGGAGCTATTAACGCTCAAAATCTCGGTCACCGGCGTAACGCTTTCGTTTTCGAAACTTTGATTTTACACCCCGGTATAGAAATGAAAGACGTAGTCCTACGTCAAAACAACGATAGGAAAAAAAAACTTCCCTCAAAATACAATCAACTCCAAGTCCAGAATGTGCGATCAAAGTGGAATCAAACCACAGAAAACTGTTTCCCATTCATAAGAGAGCATATGTTTCCAATTTATCACATCAGAAAAGCGGAGACAGACGAAGAAAAAAAAAAATAAAACCAAAAAAAGTCGCGAGTTACCACAGATTGGCCGATGGTTTTTCGCTCGGCACCCGCATGTTTGTGGTTTTCTCTTGTCCATTCTCACCTCGGCCTGGCGTGTGTGTGTGTGTGTGTGTATGCAGTTTGCAGCCTCCAAATGCCACACGCTTCCGTGCGGCTCGCTTTTGGTTTTGGTTAGTTAAGAGGATATTAATTTCACGAAATTAAAATATTTTGTTCGGCTTTATTCACTCCTGGTTTTTTATTGTTGTTATACGATTTCTTCTCCTCCTGCTATCCCTGTGTGCAAATTATTGTGTTGGATTAGGGTTCTTGTTCCGGCAAAAACGAGGTGAACCGGGAGCGTTAAATGATCTGTACCGGAGGCTGGAATGTGTGTTAGACAGTTGGTTGTTTCATGAAATGAAACTGGAGCATTGATCAACTAAAGTTCACATTCTCGAGAGTGTTAAGCCCATTTTATAGGATCAATGTGCTCGAACCCAGATCCTCTTGACTTTCGAAGCACCCTTCCGAGCCCTACGTATCACAACGAGTCCCCCTCATTTTGAATGGTTTAAATAAAACCAACGCAGCTCCAATAGCACAGTTGAAAAAAACGACGGCTGCATCTCCTTTATCTGGCGCGTGTGTTTGATGGCTGTGCGTTGTATAAGGTCAGGTGCTCTGTGGTTTCCCCGTAGTCTTCCTCTTCCTCTTTCGGCCGTTGCGCCGTTCATTCAGTTTTGCAGGAAGAGACAACTTGCGACTTGCGGCTGCCGTTGCCACACGAGCCTTCGGAGACAACGCCAACTGCCGGTCCTGTCGTCGTTACCCAGCGAGATCCTTCTTCTCGTAGAGCCGTGTAATTGAGCTGATCATTTTTCATTGTCCTCCCTCTCCGCACTCGCTTCGCTCCGCTTTGGTTTAGTGGGCATCTCCGGACCAAACTCGATCCAGTCACAATTTTAGACCCTATGGCAGAGAACCCCGAAAAATACGAGAACTATGCAAAACAGACGCGCGGTCTCAGTTATAATTAATGAATATATTGATATTTTTATTAACCCTTTTACTTTCGATCTCGATTGGGTGCATTTGTCTTCGGGATGTTCAGGTTTCAACAGGCAACTTCTGCTCCTGTCAGGCGCCCCTCGGTGATCGACCTGGGCCCGAAACATATGTCATCTTGGAGGCGATCGGTTTTCCACCTTTAGAGCGCTGGCTCTTATGATGGAAAAGGAATCAAATTTGCATTATACATTGTTTGCATTGGATGGAGGAGCTCGCCCCTTTTTGTCACTGGGGTTGACCCGCATGTGATAGTTTTTGCATTGACCGTTTCAATCTGAGACACAGGATCAAACAAAGAGGTACAAACAGGTAAACATATTCTGTTAGATTTGATCGAAGCACTGTTCGCATGCCCTAACAAATCATGAAGAGTTTCTGACGTAGGACTACTGGTTTTAATGCTGGGGGTAACTCTACGAAAGCGAAAATGAGACATGTAGCGAATATTCAGGAGTGTTTAAATGCATGTTATGCAAACGTCAGCCATTTCCGGTTGGTTCTTTCATGGTCTGCCTTTAGTGGGTCGATATCCCGCAGTTGTACTAAGATCATCAGCTTCTTCCTCCCGTTCTCCGAAACGGTTTTGTTCTTCTTGAAAAAATGCATCCAATGAGTCGTATTATTCAACAACCCTTTTCAAATCCACATCAACGCCCTGCATAGCTTTACTCGTTTCATTAAACCGAAGAGGTATCCGACACCAGATCTTCGTCATCATATTAGGCTGTCAAAAAAGTCCTGCGGTATTTTTTTTTGAATTTTCATTTGTTCATAAAATTAGTTACAATCACCTGTTTTAAGGGGGCCTCCGAAGCCACATTGGTTGCGCGTTCGCTTAGTAAGCGATCGATCGTGAGTTCGAAACTCAGGGCCCTCATTGACCATCTTTGTGTTGTTACAGAATAACTACGTCCACGCAACAATCATCAGCGATGGAGATCGATCCACGGTCGAAATATGATCGATTCATCCATACAACTGCTCTGCTCTGCAAGACACATCGGGCTGCTGTTCTATAAATAACTCAACAATGATCAATCAACTGCCTTCGCTGTCTGGTCTAACTGGATAATGGAAGAACAGATAGAAAACTCTTACGCCTAAATGGCTGCTACTGTGTAAATGTGTGTACCATATGGAATGGTATAGAAGGGAATACTCTAACGCCGAAAAATGGCAACTGTGTAATGTGCTAATTATAGATATGATAAATATGTGACATGTACACGATTAAAATTCGGCTCTGTTACAGCTAAAATGCCATTGAGCCTGAAATAAATAAATGGGACAAAAAAAAAACCTGTTTTAAGTCAAATATGCGCCGTTTTGTTCGATGACTTGTTCCCAACGAGATGCCAACTTCATAATACCCCTGTTATAGAAGCTCGCTTCCTTATTGGCAAAAAACTCGGATAGCCAATTTTCACAGGCCTCTTTTGTGGCTAACTTCTGACTACCTAGCTCGTTCGCCATGGACAAAAACAGGTGGTAGTCACTTGGTGCAAGGTCCGGACTATACGACGGATGCAAAAGAACCTCCCATCCGAGCTCCCGGAGCTTCTGGCGCGTCACCAAAGAAGTGTGTGGCCTGGCGTTGTCCTGATGGAAGACAATGCGGCCTCTGTTTATCAAAGATGGCCTCTTCTTCATGAGTGCTACCTTCAAGCGGTCCGGTTGTTGGCAGTACAGGTCCGAATTGAGCGTTTGGCCATAGGGAAGCAGCTCATAATAGATTATTCCTTGACAATCCCACCAAACACACAGCAGAACCGCTTCAGCGGGCTTCGACCACGACCGTTTGCGCTTCACGTTGTCGTAAGTGAACCACTTCTCATCGCCAGTCACCATCCGCTTCAGAAACGGGTCGATTTTGTTGCGATTCAGCAGCGATTCACATGCGTCGATACGGTCAAAGATGTTTTTTTGCGTCAACGTGTGTGGCACCCATACATCGAGCTTCTTTGTGAATCTTCAAATGGTTAATAACGGTTTGATGACTTATCCCCAGCTCTTGGCCGATGATACGGCTGCTACTATGCCGGTCTTTCTCGGCTAATTCAGCGATTTTGTCGCAATTTTCGACGACAGGCCTTCCGGAGCGTGGCGCATCTTCGACGACCTCTACACCAGAACGAAAACGTTGAAACCATCGTTGTGCGGTGGAAATGGAAACTGTATCGGGTCAATAAACATAAACAATGAATACAACTAGAACTACGCGCTTACAGCGACACCTCGCGGAAATACCGCAGGACTTTTTTGACAGCCTAATATTTAGCAGTTTCAAGACAATCCATCTTTTCCGCTAGTGAACGCACTTCATACATTGTTGCAGGAGATTGATCATGTGTTGTTTCAATATGCTATAGGGGGTTGTTGTGACGGTACTCAATAATTACACACTTTTTCACTTACTGGTAACTATTTTATTTTGAATAACTAAAGCATGGACGTAATAAGATACATTGCTTCTATTCCCTAAGATGGTGGGATGATGAAAGAGAGCGAATTGGTGTGGTACATGGTATTTTATAATAATTGCTATAAAATTTGGGTATGCAAGAAAATAATGTATATAATTGCGGCTTTCAAGCCAGTAGTTAAACTAGGGATACTACAAGGGGAATTGTAGTGTAGAAATTTAAAAAAAAAATCAAAATTTTCTTCTTCATATTTCAGAAGCTTAGACACTCAAGAACATACCCTAGAAAGAATTTTTCGAAATTCCCATTATCTTCCGAGTTATAGGCATTTTAGTGATGCGATATATAATCTAGTACGGCCATAACAATTAACTTCAAACACGTTTCTCTCGAAAATAGTTTTTTCAAACCGGCGTAAACGATATTCTACTGATCAAATCAAATTTATATGAATACAATCAGTATGCATCTCTCCTTCGCATCGCAATAAAAATTGGTAATCTTTCAGTTTTATTATTTTTAGAAATCGGGAAACATGATCTCATCTATTCCTCTGAATGCCAAACCCCTTTCCGTCAAAAAGATGATCACAGCAACAACACGACGCAAAATTTCTCGCCAGAATTGTCGCCTTTCGTTTACCTGCGCTTCCAGTTCTCTATCGCCGTGGCTGAACTCTGAACCTCGCAGGTTATACCTCAGAACTGCTTCTCGGTGTTGCTGGCCTTGTTCATGTGATTTCACCTTTCATTCGATTTATTACAATGGTTGAAATCATCGATTGTGTCACATTTACCCGAAACCTACTCACCCGAATGTAACAAATACCCGGATGCGACAGCTACCCGAATGTAACATCTACCCGAATTGACATTTACTCGAATGCGACATTTACTCGAATGCGACATTTACCCGAATGCAACAATTACCCGAATGTAACAATTACCCGAATGTAACATCTACCTGAATGCGAGACTTATCCAAAAAGGATATATTCGAATAATACGGAAATTTTATTATTAGGTAGTATTTGTATATTGAATTCTGATTTCTGATGAGTGATCATATTCGTCTTGTACGTTCATTTCCATTCAAAAAGTTCGTTTTTTCGTGGGTAGTGCAATTTGAAGGATAGCGGCGTTGGATGAAATCCTTTTCAAAATAATAAAAAGTGGGAGAATGCAGTTTTTATAACGTACTATGAAATTTATCTATTCATATGGCTGGCGCTGCCCGTTCACTCAAAAAAAAGCTGGCAATGTTGGTACATGCGTATTACGGCACTGAAGTACAATTTTTAATGTGAATTTATTTTTTCGTAATAAAATTCATTCTGAGATCACTGTAATGGGAGCGAAGTCCCCATCTAACGAGGATGAGGATCCGAGACGGCCTCAAGCCGACAAGGTGATGCAATCTGAGTTGGCCGCCGACCAGGTAAATGTATGTCGACCTAACTAAAAGATCGTCTTCTATGTTTCAAACAAACCGGACAATCGATGGAATATAGGTTTGTTTGCCAGAGGCCGCCGCTTCCGACGGCGGGTCGGCGGCCGACTCGGATTGCGTTACCTCGGCGGCTTGGTGCCGCCTCGGTACCTTGTTCTCGTTAAATGGGGACTTTGCTCTCATTACGTTGACCTTAGAATAAATTTTAATCACGAAATAATAAATTCATGATAAAAAATGTGCTGCGGTGGTAAATAGGTAAGTATCATTTTTTTATCGATTCTTTTCACATAGTCATGGCATTTATGCTTTATATTTTTTATGTTAGCCTTTTCGGTGCGACCCATTCTCAGAGAAATCCGTCAGCAGGTACGGCGCGTTATGCGCATGTCGGTCGTTGTGTTACGCCAGACACGTGACTAGTGAGTAAAGTTATACCCGAAGTTTTGATACCATTCTTAGGATTATTTTTAAAATTCTTTTTTTATTTTTGAATAATTGAAAATAAAACAAAAATATTAGTTTATTATTTATTTTAAATAGCTTTTTAAGCATAGCACTAAACTCAACTTAGGGATTTTTTCAATTATATCAATTAAAGAAACAATTTAATAATAACTTTCTGTATGATATATTATAAAACATGGGTCAACTCATAAACCTACATCACATTCTTTACATTCGTATCTACCTTCTCGACGAATGTTATGTTTGCTACATATAATATGTGAAGAAGAGAAAGACTGGCGAGAGCGTATATATACGCCTTTCGTAGTGAAAAGGGTCAAATTACATGGTCAATTTTCGAAATATTCCATAACCCATGCTCATTTTTGAATGATCTAAGGGCCCTAAAGATCAATACGGAAAGGAAAGAAGACGGCATGTCAATTGTGCCGAAACTAATTTTTAAAAATGACACCGCGAAGTCTTCAAAATCATTTTCAAATTTCCTCATTATAATTTTCCATTTCACTACGTATTTTTGTTACTGTTCGATCGCAATCATCCACCGTATGACAGTAATCCTCCTGGTGATGAGCAACCGATGATGACAGCAACGATTATTACGAGTACTCCACATAAACGAATTAAAATGAAATGAAATGTAAATTAAAATGAAATGTACACATAATAATACACTACACTACTCACACACCCTAATATAACACGCAACAGTAACACTGGCAACACGTCATGTTGCAACGAACATAGACGTCAAAAACTACACGAAAACGTACACACTCATACACGCACAAAACTGACACTAAAAACACACAACACATGTTCACGAAAGGAAGTAGGTTTTTTCACTGGCCTTTGTGCTAGTTTTTCCTACCAGCACTATAAGCGAGTTATAAGTGAAAGAGTGCGGACGTTTTTATTTGCGCTTCCGAAACGTTTTTTCCACCTTCCACCATCTATCGTGATATTCCGCCAGCCGTATCACCTTCATCCACCATCGTCGCCATTTGGGACCCATCGTGGGACGAGGACAACGCCAGATTCGAAGCGTACAGTTACTTTTTCATGTTTTTAATTGATGCAATCTTATTTATCAACAAGAAACTCTACGAAACTCATAATATTCCATTCGGGTAAATGTCGCATTCGGGTATTTGTTACATTCGGGCCTTTGTTGCATTCTAGTCAATGTCTATTCGGGTATTTATCGCATTCGGGTAAATGTCTATTCGGGTATTTGTTGCATTCGGGTATTTGTCATATTTGAGTGAATGTCATTCAGGTATGTGTTACATTCGGGTAAACGGTATTCGTGTGAATGGGACACAACCGAAATCATCTTCTTTTTTTATAATTCGTAGAAGAAAAAACGGAATCTAATGAACCAATTTAGATGTATAATAATGACGAATAAATGTGGTTACAGATCATACCTTTTGATTGACTGTAGATATGCCATTTCTTCAAACGTTGCTCCCCGATTTCGTGTCTGGTGTAGAACATGGAGCGTTTAGTCAATCGGGCTCTGCATAGTCACAGTCAACTGAGGATAGTCAGCTGACTAACTGACTGACTATATCCATAGTCAGTTAGTAATGACTTTTGGCTTATTCACGCAGTTTCTCTGCCAAAACAACTGAACAGTCAGTCGGGCGTTTAGTCGCTATCTCCCTCTACCGACACGACTATATCATTTCATTCTTCCCAGTCAAATTGACCTCATTGCATTTTGAAGTGACTTCCCCCAAAATGAATTCGTTCCTCTCTTTCTCTCTCCCATGTACATGTGCATGCATCGATGTTTGAGTTCAACGTGGTTTGCGTACGCTACAGGTGAGCTAGATTCTTTTGTATCGTACACGAAACTTACTTACACGTATAAAATAACGTGCAGTGTGTGTGCGCTATTTTTTTATTTTTTTATTTTTATTTATTTATTCGCCTTCGATTTAAACGTACAGACTACTAATTACTCCTAAAAATCTTAATTCTATTTTTAAACACGCATCGATTGATTTCATAGTCAAAACAGTCATTAATATCGTTAAAAGCACGGAGAGCTGTGTCGAAAGGGTTAAAGTAACCGTAACCGGTCCGGTGTGCGGGGACAGCGACAATTTGTGAGTTCCTCAGTTGTCGTGGGGGCACGTATAGAGGAAAGTCCTACAAGAGTTGAGGACAGTCAATGTTGCCACGTAGAATGTCAAAGACCATTAGTTGCTGAATTGCTCTGCGCCTGGCATTTAATGTTTCCATTTTGATTAACATGCAGCGGGCATGGTAATCAGGCAGATTTGACGAGTCATTCCATGGTAGGTTTCGTAAAGCGAATCGAATAAAGCGCTTCTGTACTGGAGTAGCATCTTTGGAGTCAGCGAGTGCAGACGTGTTTTCCGTCTGCTCTCTGTGTTTAGTTGTCACATATTTCGCATTTTTCCCACAAGTTACGGTGATGTGGTGGAAAAAATGATGTTTCTGAAACAGTTCGAAATATTCTCGGATCGATTGATTAGTTTTTCACGCAAAGTGAATTTTCGACAGGATAATGTAGAGAATTAAAACAAAACTTTCTAGGTGAAGCTAGCAAAAAATGAAGAGTGTCCGTTTCGTGTTATTACACGTTACTGGACGCATCTATATGTGTGCGTGTGTGTTGCTGTGCAGTTTCTCGAATGAGCATCGGGAGAGAACTTGTGTTACGCGAGCGGAATGGAGATAAAAAGCTAAGTGGTTTCGTTTTCTCTTTTTTTCTTTTTTCACTCTATAATCAATGTTTGCGTCCAATAAGTCTTTTTACTCTCGAAACTGGACATGTATCCAATAAGAATAATTGGTGTGAAAATACAACTGTAGAACATATAGTTACCTTTTTTGCATGTATGAATGATAGTTTTAAATTAGGTATTCACAATAATAGAAAGTGGAATAGTATTTTCGTTCGAAAATTTTTGCAAATAGTATTGAAATTTCATTGTCACACATCGTGTGAAACACCGTTCTACGGAGAGCAACTACGAATTGTACAGTCTACCCAAGCTCAAGCTCAAGCTCGAATAAAGCTTCTGTACTCTTTCAATTCTGACGACCATGGATACGTGATAAGGTGTCCAAACAGGGGCCGCGTATTCTAAGTCACTACGAATCAGACTGCAGAATAATGCTTTCTGTGCGTAGATGTCGGTAAATTGCCAAGTGAAGCGTCGAATGAAACCAAGAATAGTAGAGGCTTTGGCTGTGATGAGTGCGACGTGTCAAACGTGACACCAAGATCACAAATCGAGGTAACACGCTCTGGTGGGGAAGATCCGATAGCGTATTGATGTTCGATGATGGTGTTTCTTCGGGAAAATTAAATCACCTTGCATTTATTAATATTGACGCTCATACCGTTTTCATTGCACCACAGTAGCAGTTCGTCGATGTCTTTTTGTAGAGCGAGGCAGTCGAGTGCAGTCATAATAACGCGGAAAATCTTCAGGTCATCAGCAAACATTTGTTTAAAAGATGACAAACGGGGACACAAGTCATTGACGAAAAGAACAAACAACAGCGGTCCAAGCACGCTTCCTTGTGGTACTCCAGATGTGATTTTGAAAGTTGAAGAACGCGTGAAGTTAATCGATACGGAGAACTGACTGTCTGTTAAGTAAGATAAAATCCACTCAACCAGCCAAGTTGGAAATCCCATGGCTTTTAATTTTCCGAACGCATATTGGTGTGGCACGGTGTCGAATGCTTTCGAAAAATCAACGTAGATGGAAACGATCTGCCTACGGGATTCGATCTCACGGAACAACGTATTGGTATAGCACATCAGATTTGTGGTAGTAGATCGGTGCTGGATGAACCCGTGTTGAAACTCAGATATTACAGGATGAACCACGTTGTAAAGGGCGTTGTGAACTAAAGTTTCAAAAACTTTGCCCAAGCTGCAGAGGAGCGATACTCCACGGTAGTTCTCAACTTGATTTCGATTTCCTGCTTTGTGAATTGGAACAATCGTGGCTATCTTCCACACGCTGGGGAAGGATCTTTCGATCATTGAACGGTTATACAGACAGGAAATCGGTGCAGCAAGCGATCTCGCACAATACTTCAAAAGGGACGGAGGAATGCCCTCTGCTCCAGGACCTTTCGATGCATCAATGTTATCCAAGACTTTCGTGACTTCGTCTAGTGTGAACTGCAGCGTTGTAATGTTGAAGTCATATTCCTGTATGCGACTGAAACTCGTTGGAAGCAATGGTGGCGAATTCGTGTTATAGACCGACTTAAAGAACTTCTCGAACAGATTAGCAACTTCAAGAGAAGTACTAGCAGAGATTCCATTGAATTTCACTGTGTCCGGAATACGGTTACTAGACCGCTGCGATTTTACGAATTTCCAGAATTCCAACGGGTTTTGCTTCAGGTTTGCTTGCGTTCGTTTGACGTAATCCTCGTGGCTAACCTTTAGGAGCTCGTTATACTACAGTTCAATTAATCTGAGACTATTTTTACTGTCGATTGTTCGGGTATTCAGATAACGTTTGCGCGACTTACGCAGTACATTCCGTAATTTGCGTAGCTGAGAATTCCACGTCACGAATTCCACGTTTGATAATTCTTCCGTACATATATTAAAAGGTCTGTCATTAAATTTATTTGCCGACTGCCGAAGCAGTTCTAGTCGAAGTGAAGCTGCTGAGAGTAGAGTCGGTCCTGATTTTTCACATTCGAAGATTTCGGGCCCTGGTAAGAACCACCAGTGCCGCAATCAGCCGACTGATAAAATCTTTCAGACTGAGGATATGAATCTGAATCATTCTTATTTTGGGGCACCGAAAACTTTGCCAAAAAGGAAACACGCGTTTATGTGATTGGGAACCACGTTATTCTTGAAAGATCGGCGTTCATCGTTGAAAAGTCAGCTTCAGAGTCACCGATGTCTCTAGCAATGTCGACCACGGTTACAGCTACCTCAGGTTCTGGATCATTTATCGGACCAGCAGATTCCTCGGGCGATGGTGGAACAACGGATTCATTTTCTGATATTGATCCAAGGCTGAGAAACTCTGAGATGCGGTGTGTTTTAGGTAGCACTGCTTCATCCTCATCCTATTTTTGTTTTGACGCTTTTTTGACGTACGTCTTACATTGAGGGTGCCAAATCAGAAAACAGGTCACGTTTTAATGAAATAAAGTTAACCTCAATAACTATTTTTGCTGCGAACGGATTTCTAACGATTTTTATACCAATCGAATCGGAAATTTTCTAAGATTTGTTTGGTATGCTACACTCTGTCCAATTTCTATAAGACCACTCTGATTCTATTTCGTTGCAACACAAACAGTTAGGATTTCAACAAGATACATTCATACATTGTCGAATGCTTAGTATAAAGTATATTTAACGTCAATTTCGTTCAGAGAGTTATTTGTTTATTTATTGTGCTTATTAAATATGATAATTTCAGTTGTCAAGTTTCTATAAGACCATTTCAAAACTCATTAGTATTATCAATGAAAAGCTTAAAACGATCGGCTGATTTACAAGTCAATAATTAGCAATCTTGCCATTTCGGCTAAAAACCTGGAAAATTCGTGTTGGAATACTATTCACCAAATGCTGCTGAACGACTTTCTCGATATTTTTTCCATGTTTCCGAAATTGCGACCTTGAGCTCTTCAATCGTGGTGTACTGTTTTCCCTTTGTGTGGATTCTGCGTACAAGGATCCTCCCAAGATTTTCAACGGGATTCAAGTCTGGAAAGCGAGCCGGCCAGTCCAAAAAAAAAATAATTTTTTGGCCCTTAATCCTTTGCTTAGTTTCATTGCTGATATGAATATCATTTTTTGTGACGATATCCACGCAAAAATGGTAGGAGAGAGGATTTCAATGCATGTATGTAATCCTTCAATGATGTGAAAGCTATCTTGCACAGAATCCCGCAAAAACCATGCACGAGCCTCCACCAAAATTCATGGTTGAAGAATACTGTTCCCTCTTCCGTGAATCACGCCAGTACCCGTTGAAACCATCAGGATCATCTCAATTGAATTTATTTTTTCGTCAGTTAGGATAACATATACATTGAAGAACTTTTCGTTATGGTATATAGCAACATGTATTCTTTTGGAAACAGTCTTTGTCACAACATACCATGTCTCACTGACGGTTCATGTGAGCGTTGGCAAAACTCAGACGTATTCCGATGTGAGACGGTGTAAGATGAGAAGCTTTAATCTTTCAAACACTCTTTATGTGAGGATTCAAAAAAAATTGACAAATTGTCACCCGAGTAACATTTAAATTCAAATATTGCTTTATTTGCATAAACGATTTTGAGGTATTCGAAGCTGTTCTAGCCATTTCCCGCTTATTCCGGTCAGAGAGCTTCGAATTATGTGGAGCTCTCTCCTTCTTACCATATCCTTGAGGATTCATCAAATAATTGAGCACTACTTGATGGGATCTCCAATCCGACGAGAAATTCTGATATCAACATTTTCTTGGTGAAATGCATCGATTTGTCTTTCATTTCTCTCCGTGAGCGCTTTTCCCTTGGGCATTTTTCAAATTTATTGATCAAGACACCTAAAACAACGGAAAAATGCAACTGAATCAGTTGAACTGATCTTATAGAAACTTGACAATTCAAAAATACAAAACCTTTGCTTTGCGCTCAGCGCTTGCACACACACATATGAAAATCATGTAGTGTATGGTAGTCACCATTACCAATACACTAGAATATAAGTTGAAGCATATCAATTAGCATTGTTTGTTTACAATGGTACAAAGCAGCCATATTATCACCTGGTCTTATAGAAGTTGGACAGAGTGTATACATTGCAATCCCATAGTCTGTATATGGTTCAAATTGATGAAAATTGGAAGCATTCCCATTTCCCCATACATTTACTCCACATACACTCCACGACTCCACCCCCACCCCCTCCACCGAAAGGGCCAAACAAATGAAACACAAGTTACAGGGGGCACACAGACACAAACTTCTGCATAACTCGAGAACTAATCAAGCACAATTTGGGATGTGAGGGTTTTTGGGTATGAGAAATGTTTCTATGATGGTATGACACCCCTCCCTCCTCTGGAATGGAGAGGAGCTCCCATTAAAATATTACACATATTTAAACCAAAAATACTCCAACCAAAAATGACAATCGAAAATTTTCGGAAAACTCTGAAGGAAAAAGGGAAAATTCGGGAAATTGAATTCCCATATGTTCTACAATTACATAGTGACATGTGCTGTTAGTCCATTTGATGTTTGCGCTAGCGAAATTGTTCTTTGTTCGAAACTGGAAATGGATTTTAATGTGATGAAACGCACTCCTATATCTTCTTCTATCTATACCAATAAAAAAGTATCGCCGAATGTGTTGATAAGAGCAGAACTCGAGGAAGGAATTGTCCGATTTAGGGCTGTCTTTATTCTATCATATTTTCTGTATAAAACATTTATTCCATGTGACGGAGAAACATGTTATTTGCAAGTTCTTGAATAACCTTGAACGAGAATTGTGTCTGCAAATAATCTGATATTATAATGATGCGTTTTGTTAGAAATACTAGAAATTTTATAGTGAAAGGTAAATTCAACGGGGTCGATTAGAAGATCAATCAATGATCAGTTCTGCGATTGGACCCATGAACTTGCTCATAGTAAGAAAGCGTGAATGTTTGATGGTATTGATAACAAAAAACCAATTTTGGACGGGACGAAGTTTGCCGGGTCAGCTAGTCTTAAATATATATGTATTTTTTTTTATTTTTTCATAAGTCATGAAGGAAATTTAAAAAATGAGTTCAAGGTGGTAAAACTATTTTTGGCGAACTTTGTGGAACATCGAACTGAATTTCATCTTCATGAAATTTTTGACGTAGGACTACGTCTAACCGGAAGATATAGGGGGTGAAATGGAAATCTAGGCACTGAACAAGTAGGAAAAAATGCAAGATTTGGAACGCTTATTACTCGAGCATTTCTCAATAGATCGCAAAGGTTTTTGCATCAATTGATAGGAAATATATCTACGCATCTATCATAACGAATAACATTTCATTTTTCTTGAGATAAATAATTGAATAATTGTGAAATATCAAGCATTGTCCAAATACACTATGTGCCCATTTTTGATTGGTCCATTTTGTGCTCCTCAAATCGTACCGACCAAAACGGGCAACCAGAGCAGCAGCGAAATAGAATGAAGCACGATTGGAAAGGAAAAAGAAAAAAATGAGGGAAACATTGGTCGCAGTCTCACACATGCGTAATTCTCGAGCCAGCCAGTCAGCTTAAAAATCCCCTCTCCGCTGCCGTAACGATCATTCTCATCCGAACCGTACACCACATCGTTTCGCATCACCTCACATCAACAAACCAACACAAGCAGCCATGGTTGGATATGGCAAAGGAGGAAAAGTGAAGGGAAAGGCAAAATCCCGCTCGAACCGTGGTGGTCTGCAATTTCCCGTAGGTGTATCCGCCAATTGCACCGGAAAAGGTAGCTAGGTCGAGCGCGTTAGTACCTGTGTACCAGTCCACCTAGCCGGCGTTATATAGTTTCGGCCGCCGGAGTGATCGAGTTAGCTGGCAAAGCTGCTCGCGACGATAAGAAAACCTGCATTCGGAACATAACACATTCGGTTCGGCGGACATCAAGACAACAGGCAGTTGTAGCGAATGGCGAGTGGCAAACGCAATCGCAAAACGGCATCAGGTAGCAGAAGAAAAAAGTTTGTTCTTTATACAAACTGCTTTGGTGGCAAATCCAGAACAAGGCGGCATCGAGGGCGTTCGAAATGGTTTTTTTCAAAACCACGAGTACTATGTTTTCTAAATTGGAACCATTCCATAAAACAAGGCGCTTTTCAGGGCCATTAAACCTTCCAAAAAAGAGTTTAGGAAATAAAGTTCAATGCTTTCTAAAACATTATCCAAAATAATAATAAAACACAAATTGATGTTTTCATAATTTGTTTGCCAGGATTTGATGAGTATGTGAATTTGGCAGTTGTTCTGAGCTTATTGATAGTTGGGGACTTTCCTGATTATTCAATTTTCACCAATTCTTAAATTGTTTCCAGATTGAAAGTACAGTAATCTACAATTAGTTCGACATTTAGCTAATTGGACGGACATGTAATGTGACTTATTTAGTTGGACATTTTTGTAAACATAGAGATCCAAATTATGATCCCACATTGAAAGTCGACACTGTACCACTGTCATCGCAAATGTTCAATTACAGGTTAAAATTACCTCCAATCCGGCACTGAGTGGTGGTAATGCGACGTGCCATTGAATGTAATTTACTGTAAAATATGTCACAAGCTGGATGGGAAGACATTTTCCAACTGTGAAAGCTGTGGCGAGTGGCAAATGCAATCGCTAAACAGAAAGGTTTAGCCGAACAAGATGGGGATATCGAGTGATAACAAAACAATAAACTCTTTAGATTGAAGATAATTTTGTGATCCTGAAAAGGACCCTGTTTAGCCTGCATGTGAATCCAACGAGCGAACAAATCGTAATGAATGTATTTTTTTGCCATCGCTCCCTTTTAACGCTCATTTGTTCGTCTCGTTGGACTCGCCCCTCTGGCTGAGTCTGCCGATTTGTCTCTACCCTGTGAGTGTGTACCGCTAGAGTATAAAACACGCGGACCCCAAAAAAATAACTTATTTTCTTTCAAACCGTAAACCCGTGTGGTTGTACGGCATCGGTATCGTGGACGTAACAAAGGAGAACAAGTTAAGGGAAAGGCAAAGTCTCACTCGAACCGTGCAGGTCTCCAGTTCCCTGTTGGTCGCATTCACTGATTGCTCCGCAAGGGTAACTAGGCCGAACGGATTGGTGCCGGAGTACCAGTATACCTAACTGCGATTATAGAGTTTCGGCCGTCGGAGTGCTCGAGTTGGCTTGCAAAGCTGCTCACGACAATCAGAAACCCCGCATCAAGAACAGAGCAGCTTCGGTTCGGCGCTCATCAAGACAACAATTAGTTTCAGTGAGTGGCAAAGTGTTTCTCCGGCACGTCGCATTAAATGTAATTCACTGAACAACATGTCACAAACTGGATGGGAAGAAATTTTCCAACTGTGAAAGCTGTGGCGAGTGGCAAACGCAATAGCTAAACAGGAAGGTTTAACCGAACAAGATGGGAATATCTAGTGATAACAAAAACACAACACCAAAGGTTCTTTTCAGAACCATCAACATATTCATAAATAGTAAACAGTAAACTAATCCATTTTTCAGGTAGATAGGTAGGTATTCACGTAGGTGAAGAAAATAAAACAATATATTTAAAATATATATTTAACAAAAGCTGTCCCCTTTGCATAGTCCTACGTCACTCCGGCTATGTCCCCGACATTACCCACCCGTCTTTTTTGAATTTGCTTACAATTGCCAACAACTTTTACAAATTCATCATTATGGTGAAAATATATGTTTAGGAGTTACGTTAAAAAACATTTTAAGACATGTGGGTTTTCTGTCTGGTTGTCCTTTTTAATTAATTACATTACATTTTACAATTGCAAATTCAAACTAAACTCATTTCGGATAATTTTACATTTCCTATTTTATGATTGATTTTGGTAAAAAACAATATAATTTTAGAACTGTTTTAAGATCTGTAGCTAATCAAAATCAGGAGTCCGGTGTTCAGTTAGAGATGGTGTATCCTAGATCTGAAATCAAGATCTATTGCGTACCTGGATTGGAATTTTGAATCTGGAATCTGGAGACTAAAACCTAGATAACTGCGATGGAGCATGTTCAGCATGAGCTTCTTGAAGTAATCGGTATGATTCAGCAAAAGTTTCCCTCAACTGCTATTCGTAAATGTTTTCGATTTGGTAATCATGGCCGAACATAATGGCATAAAGGTCATATCTTTACACCGCATATTGCATTAATGCATCATCTATTCACCTGGCACTAACCTAACAAACATTAATGTAGCCATTAACGGGTGTTAAATAAAAAATCAGAATTTTTTCAATACCTTTCAGTAACTCAAATAAAAAGCGTAAAATTTTCAAGAAAATTGCTCTTGGGGCTCCCTAGAAACAGTAGGCGTGTTTGGTTTTGCTAGTTTGAATTTAGTCAAAGCAAAGATGGCGTCGAAACAGCACGTGCTCCGCGAACGCATTGTACGGTTCTACGAAACGCATTTCCAGCAAGGAAAAAAGTTCACGGTGGCACATTTTAAAGAAGAAAATGTACCTGTCAGTACGGTATATCGTATCCTGGGTTCCCTGAACGTAGAGCGGAAGGTCGGAAGTGGTCGTCCGGTGACGATAATGACGAAGCAGAGGAAAACATCGTTAAAGAAGCTGTTTGACAACAAGGACGCATTTCCGACCGGCCGGAAATATGGCTGCTCCCATGTATTGATCCATCGGACCCTCAAGATGGAAGGAATCGTCTGCAGGAAGAAGACGAGGTCGCCGGAGTACACGGAGGAGCAGATTGAGACGGTTAAATCACAGTGTCGGTGGATGACCAAAAATACCGCGGGACGTCTTTCGTTCTGGACGACGAAAGCTATTTTCCGCTGTCCAAAACGCATATTCCAGGAAATGATAATTACTACTCCAGCGACAAGTCATCCACACCGCTTGAAGTGAAATACAAGTTCAAGCACAAGTTTGAAGAAAAGGTTATGTTGTACATCGCCATTTCCGACCGGGGCATTTCAAAGCCTTGGTTTAAGCCGAGCGGTCTGGCAATCAACCAACAAATCTATCGAGAAGAGTGCCTCGATAAAATCCTGCTGCCGTTCCTGAACGAGCATCACGCGGATGGGAAGTACGTCTTCTGGCCGGACAAGGCGTCTTCCCATTACGCCCAAGACGCTGGCGTATCTTGAGGAGAAAAAGATACCGTTCGTGCCGAAAGATCGTAACCCAACAAACTTGCTCCAGTGCCGCCCAATAGAGGATTTCTTTGGCTCACTCAGTGCCCTAGTGTATAAAAACAATTGGAGGGCCAAGGACACGAAGCGATTGACTACAAGAATCCGGAATTGTTTCCGGAAAATGGACGTAAGTGCCGTACAACGTTCTTGTGAGAGCAGCAGACCACGGCCCTTACTCAAACATTCACTGACATTTTTTTTGAAGAAAATACATTATGTTATTAATAAAAAATACTGAAATCGATGAAAAGAAAAAAAACTTTTTTATATGTGATTGAAAAAATTCTTATTTTTTATTTAACACCCGTTATTAGACACTGTTAAGGTTGCTTCAAACGATGAGTGCCTGTTTGCAATTCGTATTCTATAAAACTGTTTTTCACAGCTATTCAAGCTAAATATGTATCATATATAAAATCATATTGCAAAATGACTCATATATGTTTGAAGAGGGATGCAACCAGTGGATGATAATATGTTCCATGGATACGTTCCAGACTGCCAGCAAATCGATCATTTCGACTTGGGTCTAAACGACTTATGCCGCTTATGCTGCTGCTGCTGCTGCTGGAAAATGTGGACACTTCAAACAAATGGCCATTCATCAATTAAGATAGTAATCTGAAACTGTAAACCAAAAACATTCGGAATCATTTTCTTTGTCCCGTTACGGTCTCACGGTGAACGGAAGCAGCACATATTTTGATAACAGCACCCTTCGCATGGCGCAGCCCCCTTTTAATGTTAGGCTCCTTTGTTTACATGTGACCATTTGTGAGGGCCGTAAAAAATCATGTGGCGCTTCAACGAAGCCAAGAAAACAATTTTCTACCCCAACCTGTGTGTGTCCTGTTTTTGGGTGTCCTCGTCGTTTGCCGAGCAGAATGTTCGCGTAACGATGCAATCGGCCGTTTGAAGTGTTTGTCAAATTACTCCACGAAATTCAACTTTTGCACCTTGTTCGCGCCGCCCGTCGATGACGAAACGACAATCCGACAGGAGTCAGGATAATTGGAAAGTTTGAACCCATTTTCGGATGTGTTGAACAGCACTTTCTGTGTTGCCAAAATAGGTTCGTTGACTTCGCTGGCCAGCGCAATCGCTCCGAGGAGCCCATTTGGGAGCACGAAATTGATTGTAGCTACAAGAGTGAGGAGCATTTGTTTTAATGAGAATGTGAGACCCGGACAAGATAATGAAGGGCCGAAACGATCCCGATCGATACAATTTCGGTTCAGAGATTTTAGTTCGATCTTCTGAGTGACTGACGTCGTTCGTCGGTCGGCTCGCAGCGATTACGAGCGCCCCGGCGGGTGGGATTGACAGGCAGGTACGGGAAGCAACGGAACGATTTATGGATACACCTGCCAAAAGGTACCATTATCGTCATCATAATCATGGCCGGGGTAGCATGAAGTGGTCACCGAAAAAGCTTTGGGCTCGGGTCTTCGAGCTGAGAGCTCAAGCATACCAACGGGGTGGCGAGAGAGAGAGAGTGAGAGAATGAAATGGTGTAATCGACGAAATGTGTGCAGTGTTTTGGTATCGATGGGTTAAGCGAGCAGCAGCTGATTTTCATCTGTGATTTTTTCTCTTTCGGATGATTCCTATCAACGGCAGCTGAAAGCAGGACTTAAAGTGTAATCAAAATTTATGACTGATATTGGGAAGTAGCTCAACCATGTCCGGGATATTCGATAGAGCTATTATTGATACGTAGACCTGCCCGTTTGACGTATTATTTTTTTAGCAAATCGATTCAGGTTTTTTCGAAGGTGTAACTAAGTGAGTATAACCGACATTGCAACATGGTAAAAATCGTGTTTTTCGAAGATTTTGATTGAATATTCACCAAGAATTGTTTAAAATGATGTTGCAGCGAAACTATAACTTTCTTAAGTTAGAAGTTGGATGTCACAAAACAAATTGTAGAGCGATTAGAAATTCAATTGGGTTGATAGAAACAAACAAGATTATTATGATTTATTGGGATAAAATTCATAATAACACTTTCAAAACAACTTTTATGTTTTTCACTTACAAAATGTTATTTCAATCCACTAATTTAGATGTTTCACAACTATATTTTCGTCTTTCGCACTGAAGCAGAAGAATCGTATTACGTAGCGTACTTTTTATTATAGAGCCAGTTTAAGTTGAACAGAGCCTGAATCGAAAAAAAAGTTATATAACTCTGTCATTGTTGCAATTCGACCAAGAAGGATTTGTTTTCATTAAATATGATCGACTATCTAGGGCAATTGATGAGACTAAAATAAAATCGTGAGGCATATGATGAAACAACTAACTGTGGATAATGGAAATCCGACGTACCCCACGATTTTATTCTGGTATCATCTTCGCCCTAGATTAATGAAGGAAGGGATGTGATAACTATTAACTGCTACTTGCCTAATTATTTTTTAGCTTTTAGTACATTAAACCGTTTAAATTATTTTATTATTAGTTTTTTTTTAATTTTCTTATTTTATAGTTTGTAGTAATTTATCTGTATGATTAGTATACTTCTCTACAATAAAACCATTCAACTTTTTTTTTTATTTTTATTTCTTACCTTATTTTCTTCGGAATAATTTGATGATGTACTGCATTCTATTAGTCAAATAATTTCATTCAATACCGATATTGAGGGGATTATAAAAAATTACATACACCTTTTTGAATTTATGTTGTTCATAATGTAGTGTGTTCTCCAACACAAGCCATTCAGCCATTGTTTTTCCAACGGTCAAATTGGATTTTTCAAGATAATGGAATACACGGTATTATAATGACAGCAGAGATAAAGGATTGTTCCAAATTTCAGTTCAATAAGTCAAAAGGAACGTGATAATTTTTTTAATAATGGGAGACAACCCTTCAGACATACAAACATAAATACAGTGACGGACAAAACAATAAGACCGCAGTCTAATGAAATCTTCAATCAAGCATTTTAATCGTCAATTTGAATTATGTTCATGCGACACCTAGTGGCGAGCACGTGTACCACTATGACAAAATGTTACACACACTTCAAGCCACCGGAAACAATCATTTCGATTACGACGCGTCGAAAGCTGCGCAAGCATCAATAACCGCGCGACAAAAAATAAGACCAATCTTGAATTCTAGCGGATTTTGCGATTTTATTCCTAAAGTAATCCTTTTTCGAAGTGTTTTAATAAAATTAGTGATGTTAACAGTCAAAAACGTGTACTTGATCTTAAATTCCATAATATAATTATAATTTGAAACAAAATGGGCCGGAGCTATCACTGCACGAAAACTCAGCGAGCAGTAACCAGACAAATGTCCAAGCAAGGTAAAACTCAACGAGAGATTGCAGCCTTTCTTGGTAGATCAAAAACATTTGTTCACAATGCTCTTCGCGACCCAAAACCTCGTATTGCAACTGGACGTCCCCGGAAAACCACAAATGAGGATGATAGTCATATCAAACGGTTGTAAAATATTGACCCGTTCAAGGCAGCGTCGAAGATCAGGGATGAAGTGAGCTTGCCAGTGAGTTCCAGAACAATTCAAAGACGGATTGTTGAGAAGCAGCTCGTCGGTAGGAGTCCAAGAAAAGTTCCTATGCTCACACGTAAGCATCTCCAAGCTCGACTGAAATTCGCCAAAGAACATCTAGACTGGATTGAACCCGAGAATGGTAGGAAATGGCGGAATATACTATGGTCTGATGAAACAAAAGTGAATTTGATTGGATCCGATGGAAAACGCTGGGTTCGCCATCCTATGGACTCTGGTTTCAAGCCTCAGTATACAATAAAAACATTCAAACATGGGGGAGGAAATATTATGGTCTGGGGATGTTTTTCGTGGTACGGGGTTGGTCCAATTTTCTGGATAAAATCGATAATGGATCAGTACCTCTATGCTGAGATATTGAGAACTGTAATGCTGCCACATGCGGAATGGGAAATGCCGCTGAAGTGGCAGTTTATGCAAGATAATGACCCAAAGCATACTGCCCGATCGGTCAAAAATGGTTTGCAGATAACAAAATTGACGTTATGCCGTGGCCGGCACAGTCACCTGATCTCAATCCAATCGAGAACCTATGGCAAATCGTTAAGAAGTCCATCAGTCCTGCGAAATCGAAGAATAAGGAAGAACTGTGGTCCAAAATCCAGGAAGCATGGTACGCTATTCCTGTCACCACATGTCGAAGCCTTGTTGAGTCTATGCCGCGGAGAGTACGTGAAGTTATCCGGAACAATGGTTATACCACCAAATACTAACGATTGTGGTCAAAAAGAACACTTTACCAAAGAAAGTGATAGTTGGTCCTATTTTTTGTCGCTTATTTTTGTTTATCCTTTTGTTTGCTAGAAGGGCAATTTTTTTTACAACGTTCTAAACACTTTTAAATTGTATTGTTTCTTTTATGGTCATAATAATCAAGTCGCCCACGATTAAAACCATCGATTTTATTGATTCTATTATGAGTATCGCAGCTTTATATGATTTGATGAGCGTTGGTCTTATTGTTTTGTCCGACACTGTACAAACAGGTCAAGTTGAATGAAATCGTTTGAAAAAGTAATTGGCCATTTTGTTACAGCGGCCATCTTGGATGAGAAAATTTCAATTAGGACTATAGGTGAAAAGGCCAGCCATATTTCATACATGTACCTACTATATCAAATATGATTTGAACAAATTTGGACGAAAAAAACGTATAAATCTATCCCATTTAGCTTGATATGTAAGAGTGACCACTATGCCCCCACTAGGTGACCACTTTACCTCCAAGCAAAAAAAAAATGGGAAAGTCATATCTTTGATATAACCGCAAGGTTGACGTGGGACTATCTTAGCTTAGCAATCATTTGTTTGTATTGATTTAATTTTTGATTGAATGAAACAATTTCCGAATTCAATTGAATTCAATATAAAATGTAAAAATATTGTATGATGCCATGTGAGGTCAATTCATGTATTTAGATAGATTATGTTCTTCGTTACAAGTAAATTTAATGGCAGTCCTTTTACGTTTGGTGTGATGAAATCTTGGTTTTGAAGTCTGTTTTAGACAAATACATTTCAGTCGGAACAAAAATGCCCCCGATTTGCATGTATTTGCAATTCCGAGTTCCCCAGACACCTTCGATTAGACGTCTGTAATAGGTAAACACATTTCAGCCGGAATGAAAATGCCCCCAAATTGCAACTATTTGCAATACCAATTTCCCCACGCTCTTTGGATTTAACGTCTGTGTTAGGGAAACACATTTCAGTCGGAATAAAAGAGCCCCCGACTTGCGTGTATTTGCAATGCCAATTTCCCCACGCTCCTTGGATTTGAAGTCTGTGTTAGAGAAACATATTTCAGTCGGAAGAAAATACACCCGGTCTGCATGAATTTGTAATGCCAATTTTCCCAGACACCTTGGTTCTGAAGTTTGTGTTGGGGAAACACATTTCAGCTGGACCAAAAATGCTCCCGACTTGCATGTATTTTCAATACCAATTTCCCCACGCTCCATGGATTTGAAGCCTGTGTTAGGGAATCACATTTCAGACGGGACAAAAACACCCCCGACTGTGTTCATGTTTTTGCCCAGACACATTGATTTTGAAGTCCGTGTTAGGGAAACACAGCTCGGTTGGAACAAACACAGTTATTTAATTGTTTAGTTAGTGAAAAATAACATTTTATTAATTGCGATAGAAGCGTAGAAATATTCCGTATCAATTGATGCAAACATCTTTCCGATCCAGTAGGAAATGTTCGAGTTATAAGCATTCGGAATCTTTCACTTTTTCCTGCATGTTCTGTGTTTAGGTTTTCATTTTACCCCCCATATACTCCGGTTAGACGTAGTCCCACGTCAAAAAAAAAAGTTCGACAACTAGGCTTTATTCCGAATATAGCGAAGGATTTTTCGGACCCATATTGTTGGAAGTCATTGTATTGCGCACTTGTCCATCCAATTCGGAAAACTGCATCTGTTGTATGACACTCTCATCAGGTCACATGGTGCCTAAGGATTGAACGAATTCAACGACGTTTCATTCGCTTGGCTTTGCGAAACTTGCATTGGAGAGATCCAAACAATTTGCCTCCATATCCTGATAGATGTCGATTGTTGGGTTTAGACACACTGGAGTGCTGCCGAAAAATACAGCAATCGACGCTAGTGGCCAAATTGATAAACGGAGAAGCAGATGCTCCCGATCTACTGTCAATGCTGAACTTTCGTGTGCCAAATAGATCGCATCGGGACACAACGTTACTGCAACCAAGCTTCCATAGGACCATTTTTGGGTACAATGAACCACTGTCAAGTTGTATTTGTGCGTTTTCGGATGTCGAAGAGTTTTTGACGTAGGACTACGTCTTTCATTTCTATACCGGGGTGTAAAATCAAAGTTTCGAAAACGAAAGCGTTACGCCGGAGACCGAGATTTTGAGCGTTAATAGCTCCTAAACAACTGAACGAAATGGTATGATAAATACTTCATTCGAAAGATAAAATGTCTACGCGTTCTATACTTGTTACTTTCTGATCCAAAAACTTGTTTCAATAGTCTTAAATTTGCTTTCAAAATAGGCTATTGAAATCACCAATCGGTATATAAGCGAGCGCCGCTCGGAAATCCACTCAGTTCTAATTGAACAGCGATTGGAGCATGTTGTCGCTGTTGTGGTGAAGCTCTTCATTTATCATGAAAGCGCGGATGAACGGTGTCACCAAGAGCCTGTTTGTGCACCTTAGGTCAGAAGGGAATCCATCAGGAGGAGAGTGATGCTACAAACGGTTCCCCGGGAAGATCTCGAAGCAGCCGCTACACACACACACATACACGCACGGAATTCTTTCCGTTTGGATCGAGAAAGATCCGGAAAATAATCTGCCAGTTCCTCTAGGAATTTAAAAATACATTCATGTGAAAGAGTTTATTTGAATGTTTTCTATCCATGTAACACTGTGACCAAATATGTTTCAATCAAGTGCTATTAACAGATGTTTATCGAGTTAGCATTAACCACTGGTGGGCTTCCGGTATCGAGGAAAATGTGGAAATATCTAATCGTTACTGAAAATAATCTGCCAGTTCCTCTGGGAATTTAAAATTACATTCATATGAAAGAGTTTATTTTAATGTTTTCTATCCATGTAACACTGTGACCAAATACATTAGGTTTTGTGATTTTTCAATCAATCGCAATCAACAGGATAGCTTCTGAAGATTATTCTTCCCCATCAGTAGGATATTTCCGTATCCAATATTGGATGCATAAAACCTTGTGCCTCCAACGAAACGCTCTCGTTTTCGAAGTTCTCCAAATATTCATTCATTCAGAATTCAGATTCAACTTCATACAAATGATCTCTAAATCAACGATAGTCCTACGTCACCCTTGCGGTTATACCATAGATATAACCCACTTCCTGTTTTTGTCTTCAGTGAACCAACTAGACAGTTTGTTAGTAGAATTAGACCTGTTTCGAATTAACGCTTACATAACTCAGTTTATTCACCAAGACTAGTGTTAATTTTCCTCAAAAGGAACCTTTTGGATTTTACACAATTTCAAAATTCATTTTAATCGCCGTTCATGTTTATACAAATGGATTGGGTATAATATTTGATTTGATCTCGTACTCGCTCGGAATTCAACTGTGACTGTGTGCAGATAAAAGAGGTTTTTTTTGCTTTACTGTGTTCCAACAAGTAAATTGCTTTACTGTGATCAACCAGTGTTGGGTGAAACATTGTTGCACCCAAAACCGGTGCGAAAACAGGATGTATCGCGTGTGTTGTGGACATTCCTGCGTGTGTTCCACGTTCCAACCGTTTAAGATTCGCTGCGAGAAAGCTTATATAAATTGTCCTTCAATTGTTGAGTCGAGCACAAAATACTTCTCCAAACGGGACGCAGCTCAATGTGGGGACACTTTCATCGATTTTTTTTTTTAAATTTGGTTTGTTGTTATCGTGACACTACGTCCTCGAAGTGAACGTAGTCTTCTCATCGTTGTGTTCTAAGGCGGCAGACTTCTTTTAGCAAACGGAGGTCTTCAAAAGGTCGTTCCAATAAATTTTTTTGGCTACGCTCGGCATGCTGAATACGGTAGACAATTATTAGCGGTAAATTAGTTTGTTTACCTCCAAAGATTCACGTTTCCCCAGCGTAAATAATGAAACCATTAAACATCTACGTGCTTCGATCGATGGAATCATTAAATCACGCATCGCTTTGGCGGTGCGCGAGAAAAACCGAAGTTTTTCCACTCACCGAGAAGGGCCTTAATTGAATCGTCATATCGTCAAATTTTCACACGTTCGAAGGGAGTGCAACTATGTGCTCGCCGCCGAGAACTACTTGCGGACCCATTAGTGCAAAGTACCGATGCTGGTTCCAGTTTTTTTTTCCGATTTGGAATCCGTATTTTGTGGAGTGCGATCAGTGGCGCATAATTGTCTGCCGATGACAATGTTCGATGGTTTTACTTTTTTTTTGCTCGCTCTCTCGTTGGTCACATGTTTTCTGGCACTGCGAAGTGTCATTCGCAAAAGGTGGAAAATTAATTTGAGTCCTTTTATGGAACAGGTCCAATTACAATCGACCGGAGTTGCGATGCGTAAGCGTGTAACGGGTGTCCCGAAAAGTAGTATTAAATAAATAAATAATGTCGTTCGACGACTAATTTGCGAAGGGACGTTTCAGTCATTACGATAAAGTGGCGAAACTTTCCAAAAATCTGGTCGACAGGGCCAGGTGCTTCCGGGGTCAGAAAATAGGGAAATTATTCAGCTTTCGTTGCTCCTCGTGATGATCAATAAATTACAACAGTCCTCCCAGTGTGCATTACATTTCCCATTGCGCTGGGCCTTTGTTATTATTATTTTCATTATTATAATTATTACCAGCCCTTCTTATCATCAAACCATTAATCACTGCCGCAACAGTACTAAACATGAATTTACACGCATAAATAAACTTTTTTTTTCAGGGGGCAAGACAAGTAAATCGATGTCGGAATAAATTTCATCGAGGTTGCGAATCAGCGAATCTGGCGCGCTGTCACTCATCCCGTCAACATTTTACGGCATCTCCTGGGAACTGAAGGCTGGGGAAGCGCATTTCCTACTATAATCACACCGATGATGAATTGCACCAGAACGGACGAATTTTAGGCTCGATTAGTTGGCTGCATGCAAGAAAGCATCTGAAACAACTGACTTTTACTCTTCAAAAATCCTATTTGTTTTCCTATAGGTTGAAAATTCAAATGTTGATTGATTTTTTGTTGATTTTTAGGTAAATTTGTTTTGGAACTTCTTGATATCGCCAATGACACACAGCAAAGATCCTGGTCGAGTAAGGGAGTAAAAAGTTACCCTAAACCAAATCACCAGCTGTATGGCAAATATTGTATAGGATATTAAATAAGAAATTTTTGCGGTTTTTTTGAACCCCTATGTGGTTTAACATAGGATCTATTGTGAAAAACGTACTTTTTCGTTTATTTCACGCCATCCTCAAAAGCTTCGAGATAAAAAGTTGAAAAAAAATACTAAATGTGCATCTCACTACGGTGTATCAAGAAAAAATATAAAAAAAAATTATGAAAAATCCGTAAACCGGAGGCAAATTGATCACTAATTTCAGAAAAATGTGAATTTTTCCGAATGTTTTTGTTCGATTTATGGATTCGGTTCTGGTCATTCGTGGTGCTTTTTTGTAAAATAATTTTTTCTCACTTGTTTGAATAGTAATTACAAGTATTTGATTACTTATTCAACTCATCAAGTATCGGCTAGAAGTGAATAAATATGTTTAGCGTCTATAAATATTGTTTTGATCTGTTGAAAACATGTTTTTTTACCATAGTGAAAAATGAAAACGAAAATGATATTCAGAAAAATGTTAATTTTCATGCAAATTAATAAGAGATTCGTTGAGATCCATAGACAAAAAGAACCTTCAGATGATTATTGAACATATCGGATTAAAAAAGTTTAAAATTAAATTGCATAATACCTCTGAAAATTTGGGTTTGTTTTCAGTAATACATTTGATCAATTTCACCCCGGTTGCCCCCGGAAGACGGTACTAAAAAAAATTGATATTGGGAAGATTTTTTTTTGGGATTTTGAGATTCAGTACTACTCTAATTCATATTTAAATGTGTTTCTACGGCTTTTATAGATATGATCTTTTTCAAATATTTTTCTGTGTTGCGCGGTACAAAAAATATTTTTTTTATATTTCCAAAGGGTCTGGCTGGGTAAGGGAGTAAAAAGTACCCCCAAACCAAATCATCAGCTGTATGGAAAATATTGTATATTGTACTGAATAAAACATTTTGGCAGCAGTACCATATATTTGAGTTCTTATATGGTACACCATATGATCTATGGTGAAAAATGCACCTCTTCGTTTTTTTCACGCCATTCTCAATAGCTTTGAGATCTAAGGTGTATCGATCGCTTGACAAGTAGAATACGGTGACCGGAATAAATCGCCACAGTAAACAACTGCAACAGAAACAACCGCTTAGAAAAAGTGTAGTAGGCTAGAAATATTTGGCGCGGGAAAAACATCATGTGCCTCACATTTCTATTATAAATTTATTCTCTTGTTCTCGTTTTTCGAAATTTATTCTGAGGACAATGTAATGGGGACGAAGTCCCCATTTGGCGAGGATAAGGAATCGAGGCGGCCCATGCCGCCAAGATGACGCAATCCGAGTCCACCGCCGACCCGCCGTCGGAAGCGGCGGTGTCTCGCACGCAAACCTGGGATCCACTGATTGCCCGGTTAGTTTGAAACATAGGATACGATCCTTTAGCAATGTCCGACCGAGCTCTAGCGAGCGTCGGACGGTATACGTCTGCCCGGGGCGTTACGTTTGCCTGGGGCGATACGTTTGCCCGGTTAATTCTTGTTTTGAAATACAATACCGCGCCACAATATTTATAGCCTACTACACATTTTATAAGCGGTGGTTTCTGTTGCAGTCGTTTTCTGTGGCGATTTATTCCGGGAACCGTAGAATACAGTTATTTATGGTTGGAGCCAACAGCAAAGCGGGTGAAATATGGGCGGCAGGGATGCGTCGAATAGGCACGGTATGTATAAAAGCGAAGACAACGCATTGCAAGCGAAATACATTGGATGTAATTGGCGATCTAAAGCAAAACGTAAACGATCGGTGAGACATCTGGATTTTGTTTTTGAACTAAGAAAATGATGCTAATGTAACCTAAAACTCAAAAAACAAATCACGTATATTTTACATCCGGGCTTTCCAAGGTAGTTCTCACATGCAGGAATCGTACATTTTTCTACTTGTGTTTGATTGTGCTCTCGAATCTCCTTCTTTAATTCAACCATTGTCAACATTTTTATAGTTTTCACTACTGAAAGAGGTAAATAAATAACATGTTATATATAAAATTGCGCAGAATCAAATTTCTTACAAACTCATTGCAATCACCAATTGTAAAATGATGATTTTCTAACCTTTTCAGCGTAGAAAGAATACCTAAATCCGAGAAATTTGAAGGAAAATTCAGATTTTTCTAACAAATGTGAACGAATTCCATACCAAAAAACAAAACATCATCATTGAACCCCTTCCCGTATTATTAAACACGTCACACATCAAGTGATTTCACTACTCTGCTAAGCGTTCTAGCACTCTATGTCATGAAAGTACACCACGAGTGAGACTCGATGTTGTAAGGGAAACGGTTAACTCGCTGCGCCATCTGATTCTAAATTTGACGCGAATTCGTTAATTTGGAATGAGTGTTTCTGATTTCTTTTTAACAATATTACAATCTTACCTTGCATCAGGTGTTCGGCGGCCTGTTGGTCAACCTGAGCATTCTTTTTTGGCTTCAGTTCTCCCTTCCAGGCCGTAACCTCGATGTCTCATTGTTGAGATATAAAAAGCTAAAAAGGTCACCATACTAATCATAATCTTTTCGACGATTCCCGGACAAAATCACGAAGGGAATAAGAGCAATAGGGACGAATGGACTGAAAAGTTTGAAGCCTTTAAAAAACAAAGAACGACACGAATAAGAGCAACAGAAATAAACCGGGAGAGAAAAAAACGATACATCACAAGTAGCCTAGAAAGATTTTGACGCGGAAAAACATCATGGGTATAAATGCCAACAGAAAAAAATGCGAACGGTCTGTGATACCGTGGGCGAGTATACGAGTTAGGGGCTGTCCACATATCACGTATACAGAAAAATCATGTTTTTGAATTTCACATCATGCACACAATTTTTCGAATCATTTAAAAAGTCATTTAAAAAGCATCCGCGTTTTTCTGTTTAATTTCTGAATATTTTTTTTGAAGTAAGACTACGTCTAACCGGAAGATTAGGGGGTAAAATGAAAATCTAGGCACTGAACAAGTAGGAAAAAATCAAAGATTTCGAGCGCTTATAACTCGATTATTTCTTAATAGATCGCAAAAATGTTTACAGGGTCTGGGCTATACCGTGGATCCATCAAAGCGTCCCAACTAATCGTTCTATTTTTTAAGCGCGTCATTAGAGATTTATGTGACACTTTTCTGTTGATCGATTTTGGTGGTTTTTTCCATAATCGCCTCGTGAATGCAAATCTAAGATGGCGGCCACTACAAAATGGCGGATTACATATTTTCTCAGAACCCCATCAATATAGGTATCAAATGAAAGGGCTTGACTAATAGAACACAGTTATTTATGAAAAATGTAAACCCAAACTGGACGCCACCACAAGATAGCGCCATATATATTTTTTTCACAACCCCATCAATATGGGCATTAAATGAAAAGGCTTCACTGGTAGAATACAGTAGATCATGGAAAATCCAAATCCAAGATGACCGCAGTTCCCAAATAAACAATTACTTTTCAATGGTCCCATTCAGCTTGCCCTGTTTGTATGCAATGTTGAGTGTTTTGTAGGGTTGTCCCACATTAATAGAAAATTGACCCCGTTCCTGTTCAATGATTAATCTGAAATTCGGAACATACATTTAATTCTACTGTCATTATAAAACTGCGTATTCCATGATCTTGAAAAATTCAATTTGGCCGTCGTTAAAAAATGGCCACATCATTGCCCTAGATTAATGAAGGAACGGATGTGATGTCTAATTATTTTCTAGCTTTTAATACATTAAACCGTTTAGCTTAAAAGTGCACCCGTGGCCGAGTGATTAGCGTCTCACATTGTCATGCCGGGTGTTCGGGTTCGATTCCCGTTCTGGCCGGAGGATTTTTTGTCAAAGAAATTTCCTTCGACTTGCACTGTGGTCACGCGTATTCAAGAGCTTGCCCCTCGGAATACATTCAAGGCGTGTTATTTGGCTTAAGAAATCTCAACTAAGTATTAATACATGACGCTAGTTAATGCATACGTTGAGACGGCAAAAGTTCCACAGGGAACGTTAATGCCATTCAAGAAGAAAATTTTCTAGTTTTTAGTAAATTATCTGTATCATCAGTATACTTCTTTACATTATCTTTTTTTTTAATTTTTATTCCTTACCTAACTTTCCTCGGAATATTTCGATAATATACTGTATTCTATAAGTCAAATCATTTAATTTGATACCAATATTGAGGGGATTGCAAAAAATACATAGTCGACCATTTAGACCTTTATGAATTCATGTTATTTATTATGTTTCGTGTTCTCCAAGTCAAACCATTCAGCCATTTTATAAGAACGGCCAAATTGAATTTTTCAAATTTATGTTGTTCATAGTGTAGTATATTCTCCAAATCAAGCCATTCAGCCATTTTTCAACGACGGCCAAATTAAAATTTTCAAGATCATGGAATACGCAGTTTTATAATGACAGTAGAATTAAATGTATGTTCCAAATTTCAGATCAATCAGTCAAAAGGATCGGGGTCAATTTTTAATTAATGTGGGACAACCCTACAAACATTCGAACATACATAGAAACAGGTGAAGCGGAATGAAACCATTTAAAAAGTAAGTAGTTGTTTGGGGACTGCGGCCATCGTGGAATTGGATTTTTCATTATCTGATATGTTATACTAGTCGAGAACTTTCTTTTGATATCCATATTGATGAGGTTTTCATAAAAATATATATATGTCCCATTTTGTGGTGGCGACCATTTTGGATTTGCATTTTTCATAAATAACTGTGTTCTACTAGTCAATCACTTTCATTTGATATCCATATTGATGGGGTTCTGAGAAAATTTGTAATCCACCATTTTGTAGCAGTCGCCATCTTTGATTGACATTTTCCATAAATAATAGTGTTCTACTGGTCAAGCCCTTTCAATCGATACCCATATTGATGGGGTTTTGGGAAAACCCATATTGATGGGATTTTGAGAAAATATGTACATAATCCGCCATTTTGTAGCGGCCGCCATCTTGGATTTTCAAGATCATGGAATACGTAGTTTTACAATGTCACTGGAGATCAAACGATCGACAGGAAGGGGGTTAGATTTCTATTAATGTGGTACAGCGCTACAGACAAAGTTACAAAGTTGAAATATTACAAAGTTACAACGTCACAAACATACAAACGGGTCAACCTAGATAAAACCGTTTAATAAATAAGTGCAAATTATAATTATATCATTTTTACCGAGAGAGAATTCGTTTTTTTATGACTCGATTATCCGGAGGGTTCGATTATCCGGAGTGAAAAAATTACTCTGGATAATCGAGTCCGACCATTATATGTTATTTTATTCAGAATTTCTGTGTTTTTCGCGGTATGAAAAATATATACATATTTTCATGCATTTCGACGTTTTGAAAAAAAAATATAATAAAAAAAACTATATATTGAGACCCACTTTTGCTCTAATTTTTTATTTAAATGCGTTGGTATGTGTTGTTTTTTCTACATGTAACGTAATTTTGTCTTGGAGTTTTAAGAGGATTGCGTGAAAAAAAATATTTTGTTGTCCTTTGGGCTTTTTTAATTTATTTTGAATTTGGAGACCCAGTACTGCTCTGATATTTATTTGAATTTTGTTGACGTGGGACTACGTCTAACCGGAATATATGGAGGGTAAAATGAAAACCTAAACACAGAACATGCAGGAAAAAATGAAAGATTTCGAATGCTTATAGCTCGAACATTTCGTACTGGATAGGAGAGATGTTTGCATCACTTGATAGGGAATATTTCTACGCATCTATCGCAACTAACAAAATGTTGTTTTTCATTAGATACACAATTGAATAACTGTAAAATATTAGGCGTTATCTAAACGCCCTAACTGCATCGTTTTGATTGGCCCGATTTACGGTTTCCCTAACACAGCCATCAAAACCAAGCAGCCTTGGGGAAATCGGCATTGCAAATACATGAAAGTAGGGGGACTTTTGTTCTCATCGAAAAATGTTCCCTAACACAGACTTTAAAACCAAGCAGCGAAATCGGCATTGCAAACACACGAAAGAGCCTAGAGGCGAGTGAACTGAAAAGTTTAAACCCTCTTAAAGCCAAAAAGAAGAAAAAGAACACACGAAAGTAGGGGGAGCTTTTGTTCCCACCGAAATGTGTTCCCTAATAGAGATTTCTAAACCAAGGTGCCTGGAGAAATCGGTATTTCAAATTCATGCAAGTCGGAGGTATTTTTGTACTGACTGGAATGTGTTTCCCTAACACAGACTTCAAATGCATGAAGCGTGGGGAAATCGGCATTGCGAATTCATACAAATCGGGAGTATTTTTGTTCCGATTGAAATGTGTTTCCTTAACACAGACTTCAAAACCGAGGTTTCTGGGGAAATCGGCTCTGCAAATAAATGCAAACTGCGAGTACTTTTGTCCTCGCTTGCCTTTGTGCAGAGTGGAATATGTCTGTCCTAACATGATCTTCTAAACTTAGGAACCTGGGAAAATCGTGCAGCCACTAGAAGCGAATGAACTTCCCAGTTTCAAGCAAATTCGAGATTCGAGAAGTATGTACACTTTTGGGATGTAAACTTCAGAGGGAAATGTAAAATAAAATAATCGTTTGATAATTTTTTTTTGTCTTTATTGGAAAGATTTTCAGCCTTAGGCTGGTTCATCAAACGTTTGATAATTCTTCCGTACATATATTTTGTTCTAGTCATCATACCAAACGTAAAAGGTCCGTCATTAAATTTACTTGTAACGAAGAACAATCAATCACAATAAATGAATTGACTTTACATAGCATTTGTTCATTTTTTTCACTCACAGAGCAAATATATTGAACTCAATTGAATTTGGAAACTGTTTCATTCAATCAAGAATTTAATCAATACAAACGAATGATTGCTAAGCTAAGGTAGTTCCACGTGAAACTTGCGGTTATATCATAGATATAACCCACTCAGTTTTTTTATCTATCTAAATTTTGTCAGTATATTTAGAGCATTGCGCTGTACAAAGATTTTTTTTTCTCGTATCTTTAAATATATGAGAGTATGGGCCTTGTTCCCGAATACACTACACGTGAAAACAATGTGGAGTGACTACAACCTTATTCCGGAGTACACGCCACTGTAAACATTTGGTAGAATTCATTATGAATACACCGAGTTCATCTACCGATGTTATTCTGGTTTACACTTCACGCTCTCGTTTGTGTAAATAGAACGACTCATCGTGCTCATCATAATCGCTGATCATACACTCTCCCAAAAAGTTAGTATACATGACGAGTTTTTTGGTAAATATTACCAATGATAGATCATTTTTGAATTTTTCAATTTTTGAATTTATTTTTCAAGTGCATTTTGCCTGAAAAAAAATCTTGTTGCATTTTTCCCCATGCTGTCTGTTATTACTATGCTGTCAAACGATTCTCGTATAAAAAGAGCAAACGTTTTCGTGGAAAAAGTTCAAATAATACAAATCTAGTGTTCAAAATAATAAAAACATTTGGCGAGAAGTAAAATTGAAATACAATTAAGTTTAGAGAAGTTTTGAAGTCAATAATCCTGAAATTTCTGAAAATACCAAAACTAATTTCTGAAAATCTACCAAAATGTTAGTTATGCTTTCATGATTTCAAACGCTCACATTAATTGATAAAGAAATGTAGTTCATTCATTTAATTTAATTAGATTATATTTGCCTTTCATAACAATACTTTCTCTATGTGGTTTATTTTAAGAAAAGAAACTTTTTCCCCTCCTGATTATTGACATTTCATACATATTACGCGATAACAATGGTAAAAAAATGTCAAATCGGCCAGTGTAACCCAGTAGAAGCAGTCGGTTCAAGGTTGGTTTAACATATACTCAACCTTTATGGGTATATGCATATATTGTTATGAATTTATTGAGCTTTTATATGTATCTTCATTCATTTATTGAACTATCTAAACTATAGATATCTGATCTTGCATCGATTGGGTCTGATTCACGGCTACAAATTAGGAAAAAAAAAACACAATCATTACTACAAATAGCTACGCCAGACTACTCAATTCTAACCATTATCCTCTCCCAGGACCAGCGTGTAACTACTTCTCAGCCAAACACATTCGGTAGATATCACGAAGCTGACGAAACCCAGGCTGCATAGAGTGAGGCCAACTCTATGCCCCATTGCCACATTGATTTGACACGCAGCGTCAGTGGATACGGAACCTCCGTCGTGACGAATCCGGAAAACATCCAATTGATCGAACCATCGATCACAATTGTCTGCAGAGCGTTTATGAAGTTGTCCTTGACCAAATCCAACAGCATAAAGGAAGATCTAGGACTCGACAGGGTTCGTTTTTGTGTCTTGAAGTACTCAGATTCCTTATTATTGAAGTAATGGGCCCTATTATAGATATCGAGGATTCGATACAATCACTATCACTATCACACCGAGTACAATCAGGAATTATAGAAATCGAGGAAAACATCTCGATTCGTTGATCTGTTCGAATGTCAGTGGTGGTATTGAAATATTTTGAAACGAGTTTGAAATGTTTCACAAAGCACTATAGAAAGGATACCAAATCTTTTTTTTTTTGAGACATCTGCAATGAAAATTATAAATATCTATATTTCCAAAAGTGTTAATATGGTTATGTTTTGGAGAAAACTCAACGAAAACTCCCTCAACGAATGAAGCTTAATAGGCGTGATGCATGCATGGATTTTTTTGCATGTAATTTTCTTTTAGCGTCGATTTCTTGTTGTAGCGGCGTCAATAGCTTTATTATATTGGGCCACCACATGTGGCCCTAAATTCTCGCTTGTTGTGTGCTAGTGTTTTCTTTACCTTTCACCTCATGTCAACCAAAATCTGTAATTAAAAAAAATCATTATTGCTTTGCAAGACATTTCAGCTTTAGCTATGGTATAGAAAGTTTGGTATAAAGGGTGTGTCACATCAAATTGTATCACGGAAAAAACGCTGTAGAAATTCGCCCAGTAGACCGATCCTTTTGAAAATTTTAGACAGTAAAATAAAAACTATTAAACAACTTTTGGCATTTTCTTTTTATTCATACTTCGAGCCCAAGCCCGTATGCTCGCACCTTCCTCTTTACCCCGTCCATAAGGTTCTGTACAACGTCAGGTTGTAGTTTTTTTTTAACAGAAATCCATTTTCTCTTAAAGTCCGCCCCCGATTTGACAACTTTTGGGTTCTTCCGGAGGGCCTGCTTCATAATCGCCCAATATTTCTCTATTAGGTGAAGCTCCGGCGCGTTGGGCGGGCTCATTTCCTTTGGCACGAAGGTGACCCCGTTGGCTTCGTACCACTCCAACACGTCCTTTGAATAGTGGCACGAAGCGAGATCCGGCCAGAAGATGGTCGGGCCCTCGTGCTGCTTCAATAGTGGTAGTAAGCGCTTCTGTAGGCACTCCTTAAGGTAAACCTGCCCGTTTACCGTGCCGGTCATCACGAAGGGGGCGCTCCGCTTTCCGCAAGAGCAGATCGCTTGCCACACCATGTACTTTTTGGCAAACTTGAATAGTTTCTGCTTGCGAATCTCCTCCGGAACGCTGAATTTGTCCTCTGCGGAGAAGAACAACAGGCCCGGCAGCTGACGAAAGTCCGCATTGACGTAGGTTTCGTCGTCCATTACGAGGCAATGCGGCTTCGTCAGCATTTCGGTGTACAGCTTCCGGGCTCGCGTCTTCCCCACCATGTTTTGCCTTTCGTCGCGGTTAGGAGCCTTCTGAACCTTGTATGTACGCAGGCCCTCCCGCTGCTTGGTCCGCTGGACGAATGAACTTGACAAATTCAGCTTATTGGCGACATCCCGGACTGAACTTTTCGGATCCCGTCTAAACTGCTTAACTACGCGCTTGTGATCTTTTTCACTGACGGAGCATCCATTTTTGCCGTTCTTCACCTTCCGATCGATAGTTAGGTTCTCGAAGTATCGTTTTAGTACTCTGCTGACCGTGGATTGGACGATTCCCAGCTTCTTACCGATGTCCCGATGTGACAACTCTGGATTCTCGAAATGAGTGCGCAGGATTAATTCACGACGCTCTTTTTCGTTCGACGACATTTTTCCAAATTTACGAAAAATTGACAGTGAAGCATGGCCAACGTGATCTATACACTCTTATCTGATTATAAGCGAAAGCTGAAGATATAATTCCTAAAAATTAAATTTCTACAGCGTTTTTTCCGTGATGCAATTTGATGTGACACACCCTTTAGTATAGCAATAAAAAAGAAAATTGCTGACAAAAGTAACACGTACTATTGTACGCTAGCAGGAATAAGCAATTTTAGGTAGGAAATTCGGTTGATAGTAATTCAAAGAATATGATAAAATTTACTTATGAAGTTATATGTATCGTAGAAAAAACGCTTTCTGCCATTCTGAACCAAGACGCATTGATGGTCTCAGTGTATTAAGGTGAAGGTGGAAGCTAGCCACAAATGGCTGCCACAATGGCGCTCATTTCTTTCATCTCCCTCCCTCACCTCTCGCCCGAAAATCAATAATTTTGCGAAACAGTGTGAAGAAAATGATCGTTTTCGCACACTTCCCATCAAGTAATATCAATCAAACTCTAATCGATTACTCACAAGATATTAAATTTTCATCTGCTTTCGCACCGTATAGTGAAGAACGTCGGAAAACTCGAGCTAGTGCTCTGAAAGTTAAATTTTCGTTTTTCAATCTTCTGCAATGGTTTTGTTTGTATTGGTGGAAGCATCGTTATTTTTTTGACACTGATGCCAAACAACATCATCGAAACAGCTATAAAAACCACTCAATAAAATGTTATTCCGGAGTCATAGCGTCCCATGTCATGAAAATCAATAGAATAAAATTGTGTTGATATCAATACAATTATTATTTTTACGTTTAATGGGTCTATAATGTAAGTTTTAGCAACTTTAACATTGGGTAAGAAAATTGTATTGCAGAGCTCGGAACACTGCTACGGCTGCCTATGCTTTCAAAAACAGTAAACGGAAAAGTATAAAATTCAATCTAAATGCCTCGGCCAACGAAGAGAAGGGTTAAGGCTTTCCAACGTGAATATGTGAATACAATACGATCAACGAAGGAAAATATTAAGGAATTATCAACATCGAGTTACTATGCGGAAGAACTTGTTAATACCAAAAGTGCCCCAATTCGCATGTGTTATAAATTTGCTCATGTTACGCTCGCGTATAATCAGAATCATATGCAAATGCACCTTCTATATATATTTATATTTGCAATTGTTCATCGGAACATATCGTTCATACATTTTACTTTAGTATTGAGTTGTTATTTGTTTTTTTTCAAATTTATTCAAAGACTCGTGTCAATGAAGCGCCACACAGTCTGATAAGTGAATTGATCTATTTACGTGTGCTTTGCTCTTCTCTCACAAACACTATTACCCCATTTTTACACGAGGGTTTACCTATACTACTACAAAGGCTAGCTTCCATCTTCACCTTAAGCTGAACTGAATTCCTCCCACTTTTCCTTAACCGGGATTCTATTTGAACAGCCTCCACAAATACCTCGAGCAATATTTACATTCGCTTTCATTGGTTCAACGAATCATTCAAACTGGTGGTGATTTGTCTGTCCACTCATTTTCACCCACTGAAATATGCGCTGGAAGTAAGTTCTGCATTGTAAATTATAACATGATTATTATGAATAATGCTGGATTGAACACTTACCTTGTATAGACTATTCTGGCAGCACCGTGAAACAAATACGGATCAAAACAAACGGACATTTGTTGAAAATTGCATATATTTAAGCGTTTCTGAAATATTTCCCAAAGGAAAATATAAGGGACGCAAACCAAAACAAAAAAAAAATCTCTGAAGATATGCAACAAGCGAACCAAACAACTCGAAAAGTTCAGACACTTGCACCGATAGCTATCACTCGCTCGGTGCTATCGAATTGCTCGATTACTATAATAGTAAAATAGAGCTAACGAGCAAAATTCTTATCGCCTCGATTTGTATAATAGGGCCCAATGTATTCGCATTCTCCCGCAGCAGACGAGGACGAATCATTGCTATCCAATATGTATCAATATTAATTAAAGAACATAAATTGAATTGATTTTCAAGAATATCACTTACCTGTCTCGAATATGGATTAATTCGACTTTCTTCTGTGAAGAAATCAATATCGGAAAGTAGTGCCGTTCAACTCAATTATCAATTCGGTAATTAGACTAACAATGTTATATTTACATTTTCTTCGCGGTTGCCAGTAATGACAATCGTAAAAGTTACTAAAACCGCGAAGTAAAAAGAATCAATCGTTGGTAGGGATGTGTATTGCATCTGACATTCATTTTACAAACGATTGGTAATATTTACAGAAAATATGTACATTCTACTAATGTTTGCATTACAAAAGATTTGGAAGCTTTTTTTTAGTAATCCATTTCCTGGGTGTATCGACACAACTCGAGGATAAATAAAACAAAATACAACTGACGTTTCTTTTAGAAACGACATTGGAACTGAACACAGCGTCATTTTGGTATCCACTTCACTTTCTACACGAAGTTCATTTTTACACTTCACGAAACGGGAATGAGTACAACAAAGTGAAGTGAGATGTAAGCGCAGTGGGAACGTAAGTGTACGTGAATACGGGAATAAGGCCCTATCTTTACATTGGATTTAGATGGTTTACCAATTTCATAGGGGTCAGCAGTGCGACAGAGCTCTGTGAGAAAAAATAAAGTCCTTGTGGAAAGATCATTCGGATCAATGGAGAAGAACATTTGAAAAAATCCAAATTATTATAATTTTTTAAAATTTTAATCTTACAATTGAAAACCATGAATACAATAAAATAATCGATTTCAAGAAAATAAAAATAATAATGCAGACGATGAAGAAAATTATTTTTATGTCTCGCAATGATCTTAAAAATTCAGGATTTTTACGCCACATGTAAAAAAAATACACATACGAACGCATTTAAATAAAAATTAGAGCAGAAGTGGGTCTCAAAGTTATATTTTTTTTTTCAAAATTCGAGATGTCAGAAAATATATAAAAAATTTTTGTGCCGCATATTAATTTTTTTATTATTAGATTTTTTGATGAAAAAATTCTTATTTTTGTCTCAAAGCTATTGAGAATGGCGAGAAAAAATCGAAAAGGTCAATTTTTCACCATAGCTCCTATGGTGTACCATATAAGGGCTCAAATATATGGTACTACTGTCAAAATGTTTTATTCAGTACCCTATACAATATCTTCCATACAGCTGATGATTTGGTTTGGGGCACTTTTTACTCCCTTACCCAGCCAGACCTTTTGGAAATATAAAAAAGAAACTTTTTTGTACCGCGCAACACTGAAAAAAATCTGAAAAAGATCACACATATCTTGAAAAGCCGTAGAAACACATTTAAATATGAATTAGAGTAGTAATGAATCTTTAAATTCCAAAAAAAAACTCAAAATTTCGATATTTTTTTTAGTAGGGTAGGGCGGGGCTAGTTGGTCATATGGGTAAGTTGGTCAGTGACGATATCTTGGAATCTGAGCGTCCAAAAAATTAACGATCTATGGATGAAAAATAGCGAATTGCTGATACAAAAAAATAAGCAAATCGGAAAAACTTTTTATTAAGTTATTAAGGTTAATTAAGGTTAAAAAACACGGACATGTTTCCGATTTCGCCAGAAACCATTCACGGTTTGCGCATTATAAAATGTGTTCTAAAACTGGTGAAAAAAGTCGGCTCAAACGTAAAACAAAGCTTTATTGTACGTACTAGCTTTACGTGTTAATGGAAACCGCTTTTAAAATTATTTTTGTTGAATTTTCATGAATATTCTTTTTCATATATAGAGGGGCTAGATGGTCACACAAATTGATCGTTTGAGAGCAACGCATATAAAATTTTCAGGTATGCTGTGTTTCATTTCGCAAGCTATAAACAAATATAGAAGGCATATGTTTTACTGCTAAACCCAGTGTATTTGAAACGAGACAACCACCACACAAACCACTTGCAATATAATTGTCATATTTATATTTTTTGTTGTAAAGTTTTCATTAAATATAATAAACGCTATCATTGAATATCAGAATTCACAATAATGCATTGAGTAATGTAGCATACCTGGAGGCTATTTCTATATACTTTGGGGCGAACGGTACAAATGTTATCAAAACAAATGCAAGCAAGAATGCAAGCGGTTGTGCGTCGCAGGGATGCCAGGTGATTTTTTTAAAAAGTCTTTACATGGTACGAGAAAATGTCTTCATCATAATATCGGAGGAAAGTTCTTCACACAAAAACGGAACTGAGATAACTCTACTTGTTTATTTTAGCTTTGACATTTTGGTTGTAACTCAAACCATATCCATGAAACTAATTGTAGAAAAGGCATGTAACCGGAAGATCTTCGATTTGTGAAGTGGTCGTTTGAAAGATCTAGGTTAATGTATTGTACAGTAGGGCCAAAATAATAGAAATTCAATGTCAAAATCATTCGAATGTTCGAGCGCAAATGATCTAATGTTTCTAGAGAGAATTTGTCTTCGGACCGCTTCGATCACTGAGACTAAAGCCTTACTTTTTGACGATATTTTTGGGCAATAGTTAGAATTTCATGGAAATAATATCTTTTAAAAATCCACGTACGCTATCATGCTGAAATTTCTTCACATATTTCCTAATGTCTTCACAAAATCAAATGTCTTCAAAATGAAAACATGTCTTCAAACCTGGCATTTCTGGTTCGCCACAAAGTGGAAGAGAGACGAAATCGCTAGAAAAGATTGTCTGACTAATTTTCAACGAGGATAATTTGAAATTTTCATTAATTTGTTTTATTACATGCTACATGATATTAGTTAACTGTTTTTGTTTTGATTTAATTAATTTATTTATAATGAAGGAAACTTCTAATGGAAAAACGGTTATTATTTGCTCAAAAATAACATGTCAATTATTGACCAATTTACCCCATGTGTGGGGTTAGTTGGTCAATTTATTCTGAAATACAAAGACGTTAAATAAAAGAAAAATGTCAAATAATTGATTCTCTGATTATTTTTCAATTTTTTTCGTGATACACCGTAGTGAGATGCACGTTCAGTTTTTTTTTTTCAAATTTTTATCTCGAAGCTTTTGAGGATGGCGTGAAATAAACGAAAAAGTACGTTTTTCACTATAGATCCTATGTTAAACCACATAGGGGTTCAAATAAACCGTCAATATTTCTTCTTTCATATCCTATACAATAGTTGCCATACAGCTAGTGATTTGGTTTGGGGGCACTTTTTACTCCCTTACCCGGCCAGGCGCTTCGCGACAAAACCACGCGATGGTTTGCACTTTTCAGCGTCAACAAAAAAACCTAATGAAAAGTATTTATATTATATTCAACTTCTTCTCATGTTAACAATGTGGTCGAATATCGGAATATCGAAATATGATTTCTGTTTTAGTTCCAAAGTTTAAATATACCATACTACCCATAAATCTATGATACAAAAAAGCACCAACTATTTCGGTTAAATATTCCGTCTCATTTTTGAAGGCTTTATTATTGTTTTTTGTACTTATAAATTATTTTCAAACATACATCCTGATCACGATATTACGGGTCCAGAACGGTCCAACGATCGGGATACGATCCAGGACCATTAAAGTTCAATCACCGCGGCACTGCTGCGCAAAGGACACACAGCGACGAAGCCGAAAATCTGGCCAAAAAATCTGATCGCCGCGCAGCCTCCGGTAGGCTTGGCTGGCCACAGACGAGATTGAATGAATTAAATTTAATGACAATGTAAGGGGTAGTTGTTTGGCCACCGAAAGCATCATTTTGCTCGTATCAACGGTATTTTCGGGTTTTTCGGGGGGCTCGCTGTTTCTTATGGTTTGCCTGCTTGCATAATTCCCTCCGGAATTGGCGGGCGTGAGGGGGAGGGGATGAAATAAATTATCAGATTTTTGCATACATTGATTGCTTTTCCATATGTAGGCTGTGCGTGCGTAACGGAGGCAGTAAGAGTATTTTCGGTTGCTGGGTACTCGAGTTTTTTTTCTGGCTCTGGCTGAGCTGAGTGTGTCCTGCCGATGATGCTGGGCAAGTTTTAGAGACAGCGAAAAACCTTTGCCCATCGTTTTCTTACCGTGTCTGTTGGTGGGGCAAAAATTGCCTGCGACCGCTTTCGGACCCATGGAGGAATCCGGTTCCTGACGGAAGATTTACAGTTTGCCCCACTAACACCCAAAAGTTGTCAGTCAGGAGGATACCTTGACCCGGGACCGGTTCCGGGCACGGTGAGAACGTAATTAGTAATCGGAGAACCATGCAGGACGGGTTCTACTCTGGAACCCTTTGGGTGTGGGGAAGGAATCGAAAATTGAAAACAAAAATGATCGCGAATAATTATGTCATCTGTGCGGATGGCGCGCTTCACGTAAATTCTTGCGAAACAGGTATTGATTTATCTTTCAATTAAAGATGTTTGTTTTTGACGGTGGTTCTTAATTCTTGGCCATTTAATTGTTAATCATATCAAGTTATCATTCTTTACAATAAATGGAATTATATTCCAACCTGTCGATTATCGATTGCTGTCAGACAAATTAACGGAATAGATTACATTAGCAAACATTGGTTGGCTGCATCGATCTTTGTTTGTCACCAATTCTGCTCAGTGCAAAGGGCAGCCTCTCGCCTAACCACAGGTATGGTTTCCCACCGCCGGGGCGCCCCCGAAGCCTTTGTTAAAGAAACGTTTAATGAATATTAATGTGGTATTATGACATTGCGCCGAGCATTATATGGTCTGAGAAAGAACTAAAGCGGGAGAGCCCTGACGATACAATCGGCGACGAGATGCTGTAATGAGATGAAATTGATATTAATTTTCGTTTCGGAGGAGTCCCAATGCCAGCAAGAATATGGAAATGTTTGATTTATAGTGAATAAACCCGCACACCGCTCCGGAGCTCCGGAGGCTATTCCTGGGTTCTGGCGGTTCTCTTCCCCTGCCGCCAAGTGGCGACGTGAAATTATCATTAGCGTTATTGTCGTTATTATGCGCACAATTTTACCGGCTATGTTCCGGCCGATGACAACACAACACGCGCAATGCATTCATTCCTGCGTAGGACCGTAAGTTACGCGGATTTCAAGAAGTCAGAACCGCGATCCTCAGGTAGCCCACCGGGTAGACTCTCACAATTGCCCCATTACGACGGTTTGTGCTCGTTGTGGTTATGCAATAATCGTGGAGGAAATTTATCAAATCTAAAATGGAATCTGGCTTTCCGGGGGAAAGAAAGCTTTTGCGTGGTGCATAAAATGTATTTTGTTTATGACTCAGCGACCTATAGAAGGGCTATCAAATTCATACGCCCAGGCGCCGCAGGAGTTTGAATATTGTAAACATTCGAAGTTGCACCCAACAGATGCAACAGCTGTTGGAAAGGCCAAAACATTCGCCAAAGTTCAAGCAGGAATATGGGCGCGCATCCCCTGCCGATAATTACTGTTCTTGCTCGCCTTGCTGATGGCTCTCGGTAGGTTCGATGACTTCCGAAAAACAAAACAAAAATTACCCTCGTAAAACACCCCCCATATCCCCCAACACCAACCCAGCAGACAGCTTTTCCAAACCCAGCGAACATTGATCATTCAGTCACTTCCACTTCGTGTGCCTCTTTGGAAGCAGTGATTTAAGATAATAAACAATAATTATGCTCATCCTTGTGTGCAGCGCATATCCGCAGCCGCTTTTCGTACATACGGATCTTCTCGATCTGTCGAAGTCTGAAATGTACTCTCCCGAGAAATTCAACTCTGATTTTTGGGATGCTGCCGCCGCATGCTGCTGCTGCGTGCGTAAAGCTCATTACGATTGGTGGTGACGGTGTTCTGGTTTTAATGGTAGTCCATACGGAGATACGGAGATTACCGGGTAAAGTGTGCTGACTCGGGCTCAAGGCGGCCGCCCTTTGGGTATTAATGTTCTTGTTACGTGACGAGGTGCTTTTTGAGTATTATGTAATTGGTGCAGCGTTTTTTGAAAGTGTAGTCGGTATCTAATGTTGACAGTCATGCTGAAAAGTATAAGTCGTTCCTCAACTGAAATTCTATTAATGGGACGTCGACTTGGTGGCAAGTTTGAATATTTAATCGATGAAAACTCAATGCTATACGTAGATTTCGAACATCAAATGTTTGAAGGCTATCTGCAAAAACGAACTATGTACACCCAAAATTGATTTTTAGCTAATGTTTTGTAATCCCGCGTAAAAATGTAAGCGTAAAAATGACAGAAAATGCCATGACTCACAAATACTGGTAATCATTTGCATAATATATATGGTACGGCAATATAAGATTAATACGAGCGAGCGCAACAAAAGACACGTTTCAAATAAGCACGCATTACTTCGCCACATATGTACAAGGCTCAGACTGAGATGGATATAGTTCTCCTTCATGTTGGAAAGTGTTTTTTAAAAGTAAAATTATAAAACACTTTCCAACTTCAATGTGTAATGAGATGTAATATTATCACGCTTCTGCGTAACAGCATCATTAGTTATGTGGATAGCGTGGTCGTGTAAATCAGTATATCATTCCAGCCGGCCTTGGTTCGATCAACGTTGCCACCGTTTGATCTTTTTTTTGTGTGCAATCCCAAGAAAGACGAAAAAAGAAAAAAAGAAAGAGCAGTTTCATACATACAAACATTTTAAAGCATTGGGGGACATATGACATTATTTGCCTATTTGACGCTACAAGGCAGGAAATGACATGTTTTCGAAAATGAAATGCTTTCTGACAACGCTAGTTTGGGTGTAGGTACGAGGATTGTAAGGAGTGATGTTACTCACATGTAAACATACGCATTTCCGCACACACACACACACACACACACACACACACGCAAACCTAACCCACAGATTCACAAACACAAACTCGTTGATTTTTCACGAAGTTACAGCATGTCAAAAATCATTTAAAATGTTTGACTTCGCACTCTGTTCATCTAATTTATTTGTCGAGTGTATTTTCTAAACGAAATCGTGATTAATCCGTTTGGCACGCTAGCATGACGCACCTTGTTTTTGAGATATTTTTCATGAAAACAAGAATATATGCCATCCACGAGTTAAGAATTTGAGAAGACACTTCCATATGCCGTGTGAGGATATCTTAAGGTGAAGGTGGAAGCAGGCCTTTGTAGTAGTATAGGTAAAACCACGTGTAAAAATGAGGTAATAGTGTTTGTGGGAGTAAAATTTTGAGCGTAACATGAGCAAATTTATAACACAAGCGAGTTGGAGGCTCTTTTGACGTGGGACTACGTCTAACCGGAGTATATGGGGGGTAAAATGAAAACCTAAACACAGAACATGCAGGAAAAAATGAAAGATTCCGAATGCTTATAACTCGAACATTTCTTACTGGATCGGGAAGATGTTTGCATCAATTGATAGGGAATATTTCTACGCTTCTATTGCAATTAATAAAATGTTGTTTTTCATTAGATAAACAATTGAATAACTGTTAAATGTTAAGCGTTATCTAAACGCCCTAACTGCCTCGTTTTGATTGGCCCGATTTACGGATTCCCTAACACAGCCATCAAAACCAAGCAGCCTTGGGGAAATCTGCATTCCAAATACATGAAAGTATGGGGACTTTTGTTCTCACCAATATGTGTTCCCTAACACAGACTTCAAAACCAAGCAGCGTTTGAGGAATCGCATTGCAAATACATGAAAGTCGGGGGTATTTTTTTCAGACTGTAATGTGTTTCCCTAACACAGACTTCAAATCCATGGAGCGTGGGGAAATTGGCATTGCAAATATAGGTAAGTCGGGTGCATTTTTGTTCCGACTGAAATATGTTCCCGTAACATAGACCTCAAATTCATGGAGCGTGGGGAAACTGGCATTGCAAATACATGCAAGGGGGTATTTTTGTTTCGATTGATATATGTTTCCCTAACACAGACTTTAAATCCAAGGAGCGTAGGGAAATTGGCATTGCAAACACATGTAAGTCGGGGGCATTTTTGATCCGGCTGAAACACATTGAATTCGGAAATTATTTCATTCAATCAAAAATTTTATCAATACAAACAAATGATTGCTAAGCCAAGGTAGTCCCACGTCAACCTTGCGGTTATATCATAGATATAACCCACCCATTTTTTTTAATCAACAAGTTCTTCCGCACAGTAACTCGATATTGATATTTCCTCAATATTTTCCTTCGTTGATCTTTTTTTTTTCACATACTCACGTTGGAGAGCCTTAACCCTTCTTTTCGTTGGCCGAGGCATTTTGATTGAATGTAATACTTTTCCGTTTACTATTTTTGAAAGCATAGGCAGCCGTGGCAGTGTTCCGAGCTTTGCAATACAATTTTCTTAACCAATGTTCAAGTTGCTAAAACTTACATTATAGACCTATTAAACGTAAAAATAATAATTGTATTGATAATTTATTTTTGATTACACAATTTTATTATATTGATTTTTCATGACATGAAACGCTATGACTCAGAAATAGCATTTTATCGAGTGTTTTTTATATCTGTTTCGATGATGTTGTCTGGCATCAGTGTCGAAAAAGTAACGATGTTTTCACCAATACAAACAAAACCATTGCGGAAAATTGAAAAATGTAAAGTTTATTTTCAGAGTACTAGCTCGAGTTTTACGACGTTTTGCACCATACATTGCGACGGCAGATGAAAATTTAATGTTTGGTGAGTAATCGATTAGATTTTGGCTAATATTACTTAGTGGGAAGTGTGTGCCAACGATCATTTTCTTCACACTGTTTCGCAAAATTATTGATTTTCGGGCGAGAGGTAAGGGAGGGAGATGAAAGAAATGAACGCCATTGTGGCTAGCTTCCACCTTCACCTTAAATAGACACCTTGCATCCCTAATTCGCATCATCGAAGGTAGAATGTCTATATCAAGTGGAGATAAGTGTTTGTAAGGCAAATTCCTCTATCAGATTAGTATGCCCGTGTGTTTCAATGTTATTTAACTACTTTAAACACGTGGTCCTGACCCTTATTTAACAATTTTTCTTTAAATTTTCTGATATTTCTTATTATTATCATTTCATATTTTTCATACTACTTATTATTATAATATAAAATCATCACAATTTTCCTTCAATTTTATTTCATCACTTGCAAAGACGCATTGTTCTATGAAATATAATACATATTCGACACGAAAAAGTTCATTCTCAAATAGAAAATCAATTTTTTAAAGCATGATTATTCCACCTGAAAATTGACTAACATTTTCGGTTCACAAATCGGTGTACCAAACTGCTGTCAAAATAAATTACAAAGACATAATTCGGAACATTGCAGGTACAGTGCCGCCGTCTATTGAATTTTATGGTTGTATGATGGAAATGTAAACAAACCGTGTGTTTTTTAACTGTACTTTGAATGCCTTTTTTTGATAGATTATGATAGAATTCAGTAGATGCAACGAACGAATACGTCGTGGTAGAATGAAATTAACTGTCAGGCCTCAAATACATTGCAGATTGCATTCTCTCCAAATAATGGCTTTTGACAAAACGCAAAAAAACATTACTAAACATCATTTTTGCTCACACTTTCACATTGAATGTTCATTTGATACGGAGTACTATATTTGCAGTAGTAATTTTGTTCCTGAAGATGTGTTTATATTTTCCACCTCAGAGAATACAGTAATAAAAAGATGTTACTAACGTTGTTATTTTATTAATTTCAGCCTAATTGGGTTTGTGGAACATAATATTTCGTTTAATACTGACCATTATATAATTTAATTTATTATTCACTAGCTGACCCGGCAAACTTCGTCTCGCCCAAAATTTATGTTTCGGTATCACATTCACGGTTTCTTACTAAGCGCACATGCATGGGTTCAGCAACCCCCATGCCTTTAGAGAGGGGGTAGTTGTGTCGAACCATCATAGAAACGTTGCGTGCCCCCTAAAACCCCCACATGCCCTCTCTTAGAGAGGGGAAAGGAGTGTCAAACCACCTTAAAAACATTTATTGCTCCCTAAAACCTCCACATGCCAGCCAAATTTGGTTCCGTTTGCTTGATTAGTTCTTAAATTATGCAGAAATGTATGCTTCATTTGTGAGGCAATTATAACCCCCCCCCCCCCTCAGAGAGAGGGGAGGAGTGTTTATTCATCTTAGAAATTTAATTTTAATGCACCAATCTTTGAGAGAGGCAAGTTTGAAATACTACATAATTATATCTTCTTTTATATATATAAAATGGATTTCTGCCTGTCTGTCTGTCTGATTCTTATGGACTCGGAAACTACTGAACCGATCGACATGGAAATTGGTATGTAGGGATTCTTGGGGCCGGGGAAGGTTTTCGTGATAGTTTGAGACCCCTCCCCCCCCTCTCTAAGGGGGGGGGGGCTACCATACAAATGAAACACAAATTTCTGCATTACTCGACAATTAATCAAGCAAATGTAACGAAATTTGGCATGTGTAGGTTTTAGGGTGCAATAAATCATTCTATGGTGGTTAGATACTCCTCCCTCCTCTCTAAGGGGGGGGGTTACCATACAAATGAAACACAAGTTTTTGTATTACTCGAGAGCTAATTAATCAAACGAAACCAAATTAGGCATATGGAGGTTTTAGGGTGCAATAAATGTTTCTATGGTGGTTAGACATTCCACCCCCCTCCTCAAGGGTGGGCTGCCATACAAATGAAACACAAATTTCTGCATTACTCGAGAATTAATCAAGCAAATGGAGCCGAATTTGGCATGTGAAGGTTTTAGGAGGCACGAAACGTTTCTATGGTGAATAGACACTCCTCCCCTCTCTCTAAGGGGAGAAGAGGGGAGGGGTCTGTCTTTATTCTATCATATTTTCTGTATCAAACATTTATTCCATTTAACGGAGAAACATGTAATTTGCAAGTGGTTGAAAAATCTTGAACGAGAATTGTGTCTGAAAATAACCTGATATTATAATGATGAGTTTTGGTAGAAGTACTAGGAATTTTTTAGTAAAGGGTAAATTCAGCGAAGTCGATTAGAAGATCAATCAGTGAACAGTTCTGCGATTGGACTCATGAACTTGCGCTTAGTATGAAAACGTGAATGTTTGAAGGTATTGATAACAAAAAACAAATTTTGGGCGGGACGAAGTTTGCCGGGTCAGCTAGTTTAATATATTTTAGGTTTTCACTAATTTTATGTTTCTTCTCTGCACATGCTTAACCAAACTTCAATGTCTATACACCATTGAATGGGTGATTATATGCATGTTTGAAGAGCCTACGTTTCATTTTGTAATTTATGAGAAACAAGCATTTGAAGAACAGGTATTTTGAAACGTTGTCATGTCACAAAAATAGGGCATTTTTTTAGTTTATCAGATGAACAAAGGTTCAATCATTTTTATACCTGGGTTTCTCTGAGCAAACAATGAAGGTCAAGAACCCACAAAAATTGGTTGAGATCGGTTCACAAATAGAGGAGTATCAACTGTCTCCAGAAGTTGTTGTCACGTCACGAAAAGTATACGATCCATTCCAGTAACAACATTTTGACTCACTAAAAACACTTTTTTTGCGTGTTTCTATTAACGATCGAAGCCAACGTCAAAGTTATCTACAACACGCAAACATAAACGCCCTTGCACAGTTATGTGCGCGGATGCATACAAAGAATTTATCAAAAGTTTGTGATAGCAAAATCAAATGCGTTCCCTCTGTAGTGAGCGCCACTCGATGAATCAGGATTGTGCTAGCCATTGATGGCAAGCGCCAGAGTGAACGTGATAAACAATCACGATATAAAAACTGGAGGTCGGTTTAGGACCATCCCGACTTTTCCCAAATAAAGACATACCGTGCATTACAGGTAACAGGTAGATTCAATTTATACAGCTTATTTTGATGAACGTACCATAAACAATCCAAAATTACCTTGTTTCTCAATGTTTCACAATCTAAAAGAACATAGAACTCATTTTGCACACAGGTCGAATATATTTCTTCTCTGTTTTTGGAGGAATTAACACGTAAAATTGCGCTAAAACGTTAGAATGAAGCGAGCCGGAAAAAAGTCACCATATTATCAAATTGTCAGCGTTATGACACCTTTCATTTGATACTATTGAAAATTCAGTAGGAAGCACCGTTCCTGAGATACAAAGAAGGGTAGGTTCCGGACCATCGTTTGCGTTAGGACCACCTTCCCCTATAGGATGGACTTTAAGAAGGGGGAGGGGAGATCTCAGAGGAAAGTAAGAAGTGTTCAGAGTAATAAAAAAACATAAAAAATAACATACCGCTTGCCACAATACGGTGAAATTCTTATTTAATACAACTTATTGATTGTGTGACGTGACAACGCTTCGTGGAGACTGTTAATTCGCACAGAGCGCGATGTCACGTCACAAAATGCATGCCGTCAAAACGCATGTTCTTACGGGTTTCCTGAAAAACTGAGTGTACAGGAATGTACGTGCATCTTTCATTGACAAATCATAGAACAATGTTCTATGAAAGAATTATTTGAATGTTTCGAAACGGAACTGAAAATACAACGTTAAAGTTCAAAAGTCGGAAACCGCAAAAAGACAGGTGTTGTCACGTCACAAAAGTATTGGGCTTGCAACAAGCGAAATCAACTGCAAGATATTCTCCAACTGAAGATTCTTGTAGGAAAATTTCTCAATTTCACTTCAAAATCATTTTTCATTTGGAAATCGCATGGAAATTATACATGAAAACGAGAAAAAAACTGTTTTTAGTGAGTCAAACCGTTGTCACGTCACGCTGGAATGGGTCATATATAGATGGGAAATTACTTGTTCAAATCTACCAATTTTTGCTTTGCGTTTTGTTTATATTTGCTTCACGTAAACTGGCTGTGATTCCTGAAAAGTCCGTGTGCGTTCCGTTTGTTTACATGTCTTCTGTGACCTGCCAAACGAGGAGTCGATTCCAGATCAACTATCTGTCAAACTGCTTGCTGTATCTTATTATTTTATGGACATTTGAAAAATTACCTGGCGTCCCTGGCAAACCCGTGCAGTAGTTTACTTTACCAGCAACTTACACAGTGTGAACGGACTAGTCGAATCAACCCAAGCGAGTTCAGTGGGTCAGTTGCTGTTTATTGTTAAGGGGGTATTCTAGTCTAGAAATCTGAAAAAATCGAAATTTTTTTTTACCATATTTCTGTAGTTTAGGCATTCAAGAATATACTCTAGAAAGGACTTATCGAAAATCCTATTATTTACCTAGTTAGAGCCATCTTAGTGATGTGGTATCTAACCTGTTACGGCCATCACAATGAACTTCAAACGCGTTTCTCTCGGAACTAGTTTTTTTCTAATTGGCGTACACGATATCTCAAGTTCTACTGAACCGATTTATGTCAAATTTATATGAAAATAATCTGCATACATCTCTCTATCGCATGAACCAATAAAAAATTATAACTTTTTAATTTTACTATTTTTAAAAAATCGGTAAACGCAAAAAAAAAAAAGTTTTAAACAGCATTTTTGTTTTCAAACGGCCGCCATTTTGTTAAAACCCATGTTTTTGACTTGTCCGAGGTTCATGCCATAGCGACATCTTTACTGATTCAGAATCTGTTCGATTTTTTTGTTTCAGATAACCAGAAGGACTGGAATCGTGTACGCCATGGCACAACTTTTTCACCAGCATGTAACTATTCTAATTATGAATATTTTTTTTCCGTCCTATTTTTGTTTTATTGTTGAAAGATAGATAAACGAATAATGATATAATGGATAGTAAAAATATTCTTTGTTTTATTTTTACGGAGTTCGAAAAAACGTCCGAAATTCGTGTCTCTACACTAGAATACCCCCTTAAGTCAGTTACTGGCAACGTAAAAAAATGGGTGGGTTATATCTATGATATAACCGCAAGGTTGACGTGGGACTACCTTAGCTTAGCAATCATTTGTTTGTATTGATTAAATTTTTGATTGAATGAAACAATTTCCGAATTCAATATATTTTCTCTGTGAGAAAAAACATTGTATAATGCCATGTAAGGTCAATTCATACATTGTGATAGATTATCTTCTTCGTTACAAGTAAATTTAATGGTATAATGACTAGGACAAAATATGTGAACGGAAGAATTATCAAACGATTATTTTATTTTACATTTCCCTCTGAAGTCTGCATCTCTCAAGTGTACTTCTCGAATTTGCTTGATTTGATGAACTTCAGGCACTTCAGTTTCGATTCTGACATGTACGTCGAACGCATATTGTTTAATCAATAGGCGTTTTTGCAGCATGGTTATCAACATTTTGCCCAATCATCAAATGGTATGCGCAGATATTCAGTGAGCAGAAGATATGAAGACATATCCTTCAATGCAATCTTGAATAACCGAGCCAAAGTGTTGTTTTCGTATCCGCTCTTGTAATCCGTGTTAGGAAAACACTTTTCGGAGTGCAAAAAAAGCGGGTACAGAAATACCTCAGGCTTACATGAATCAACAACTTCAACTTCTACTTTTATACTATAGAGTATTTAATCCCGAAAGCTCATTCGCCACTAGTGTCTGCACGATTTTCCCAGGTTCCTCAGTTTAGGAGAGCGTGTTAATGAAACATATTCCAGTTTTCACTAAGGCAAGCGAGTACAAAAATACTCGCAATTTGAATTTATTTGCAAAGCCGATTCCCCCGACATCTTGGTTTTGAAGTCTGTGTTAGGCAAACACATTTCAGACGGAACAAAAATGCCCCCGATTTGTATGAATTTGCAATGCCAATTTCTTCATACACCTTGATTCTGACGTCTGTGTTGGGGAAACACATTTTAGTTGAAACAAAAATAAACCCCCCCCCCCATCTGCATGTATTTGCAATGCCAATTTCCCTACGCTGCATGGATTTGAAGTCTATGTTAGGGAAACACATTTCAGTCGGAACAAAAATGCCCCCAACTTGCATGAATTTGCAATGCCAATTTCCCCACGCTCCATGGATTTGAAGTCTGTGTTAGGGAAACACAATTCAGTCGAAACAAAAATACCCCCTACTTTCATGTATTTTCAATTCTGATTGCCACAAGGCTGCTTGGTTTTGATGGCTGTGTTAGGGAAACCGTAAATCGGACCAATCAAAACGAGGCAGTTAGGGTGTTTAGATAACGCTTAACATTTTACAGTTTTTCAATTGTTTATTTTATGAAAAATAACATTTTATTAATTGCGATAGAAGAGTAGAAATATTCCCTATCAATTGATGCAAGCATCTTTCCGATCCTGTACGAAATATTCGAGTTATAAGCATTCGGAATCTTTCATTTTTTCCTGCATGTTCTGTGTTTAGGTTTTCATTTCACCCCCATATACTCCGGTTAGACGTAGGCCCACGTCAAAATGGGCCTTTATGCTGCGCTAGGAACGTTCATTTCGACTATTCATTTTGTTTGCGAAGAACATTGCGCCGGACACAAAAGAAAGAAGGAACATCACACTACACTACACTTTTTTCGCTTCAACTTTTATCTGTTGGCAGTTGTCAAAAATTCACAATTCATTACATTTAGTTTTTTCAATTTGTGGTTTCTAGATTTCAAATACGGTTTTTGGTTTGAATTTGAATTTTCTCAGCTTCATGGAACACATCAATAGATGATATACAGGCTAATATAGTAGATGAAAAGTGATATCGATTGTCTGTTTTAATGTTGTTGACATCTGTCAACAATATAAATACAAATATTAGAACTTTCATGCAGCTATAAATAAATTGTGGATATTGTGCATACGAACTACAATCACCAACCTAGACCGACCAGTGAAACAATCAGAATCAACTACCACATGCGGCTTACTCACCAGTCTTGGGTCCCTCCGATTACCATTTGTTATTAAACGCACACTCGCAGAGCAGCGCTTCAATTCTTATATACGGAAGTGGGTCGATGGCTTGTTTAGCTAAAAAAAAACATTGAATTTTTTGCATTCATGCAGTCATGAATGCATTAATTTTGCATTGAAGCATTCATGAATGCGGAAATGTTGGGTAAAATGTGCAGCCTCTATTACTTCGAATAGAGAACAATGAATGTGTATTTTTAATAAAATAAAATACGATTCCATATTTGAACACCTGGTATAATGAAAAATTTAATCGCGGTGATTATTGATTGATCTACAAATCCATCTAGATATTTGAGCAACGCTCTGAGGAGCGTCCCAAAATTCGAAAAATTCCAAAAATCAATTCAGCACTCTGCCGCCTGTCATAAAATTTCCGAACAAATCGATCATCAAAATCACTACCCCCAGCTCGCAAGCAGGTCCGACGTAGGACACATTCTCTTGCAAAAAAAAAAAACTGGTTACCATCTCCGCCAGGGAGAATACCGCACATTCAGCTTTATTAAATCTTCCGATCTTAATGGTTGTTATTACCGAGCAATTCGCCTCCCGATCTGATTGCGAACCGGCCGACCAGGTGTACACTTCAAGCGATCTACCGTACCCAGCCGGGTGAGATGAAGGATAATTTCGGAAAAATTTCAATTGCAAACACGGTGTACATGATCACTGATTGCAGTGTCCTGGCTGTGAGCATACATTCCCCAAAAATTGACCCATTGTTGACATCGCCGGCAGAAAGGTCAGCTGCCACGGGCATGAGGAACGCATGAATATCAGCTGATGCGAATGTAATTGAATAACTGTAATTTGTTCGATCGATTCGCGCGGATTCCTTCGGGTAATTACTATTGCTTTGTTTTGTTTTTCTACCGTCGAGTAATCGGAAAACAACGGGTACTGATAATTGACGACTGCACTACTGAGGTCAACGATCTTCAATTAGCAGGCTTCTCCGTTTGTCTAGTAATACAATTAGCGATGTATTTCAGGTCAGTCTGCGAAATCCAACTAACAAATCTCAAAAAATCCAATAATCACCGTCTGGAGCTCTGTCTCGTAGCGGACAGTTGGCTTTCAAGTGCAGTAGAAAAGGATTAGGCAAAGGGAAGCCTCACGATTTCCATTTTCCAATGCAGTAGAAATCTTATCCAATCGTATGGGTTACTGCTTAGTGTTTCTTCGGGTGTTTCTAGGGACAATTTGGTGCAGTAGATACTTTGGTCAGTCGACGAAGAAGCTGACCAAAATTGTACATTGAAAATTTTATATGCGAAAAGCATCGAAAGAAGATAATCTGAAGTAAGATGTTATTAAATTTATTATCAAGTTGAAACCATTAATGCGTCATGTGCTTTTCATTGCGCCAATAAACATGCCATATGATTTCTGACGATTTCAATCCGACCGATAAACGTAATTAATGTATGATATAGCCAATTTAGATGGGATGTGATAAGTGAAAAGTGACAACTGCACCATCTGTCGTGGGCCAGCTTTACCCGAAGGCGAAATACTCCCTCTCACACGCATATCCTCACATAGGCGGGAGCAGCGGCAGCAGCAGCAGAAGGAAGCCTGTAAGTCGAGAATTGATGGGAAGGTAAAAACGAAGTACTCGGTCAGCATGAGGTTTGACGACAACAGGCGTTATGCCCATAATTGCAACAAGTTTTTCAGCTGAGTTCTCCAAAATTATCTCATTTGTTTGCGGGTGCATCTTACGATGAATCACGTTTCGTGAAAATGCTGCTTCCTTATCACCTTTCGCAGCATCCTTCAAAGTAGTGAGCGGTGGCGCCTCAGTAGACGTAATCATTTTTTTTTATCCCATTTATTTATTTATTAGGCTCATTAGCATTTTAGCTGTAACAGAGCCGGGTTTTAATCGTGTACATGTACATATGTTTATGTTTCTATAAACTGTAAATTACACAGTAGTTAGTAGTAGCCATTTAGGCGTTAAGTTTTTCTGTTCCATTACATTATGGTAAATTACACAGTAGTAGCCATTTCGGCGTAAGGGTATTCTTTCTGTTCTTCCATTGTTCAGCAGACCGGACAGCGGAGACAGTTGATATTGATCATTGTTGAGTTATTTATAGAAAAGCAGCCCGATGTTTCTTGCAGAGCAGAGCAGTTGTATGGATGAATCGATCCTATTTCGACCGTGGATCGATTTCCATCGCTGATGATGTTTGCGTGGACGTAGTTATTCTATAACAACACAAAGATGGTCAATTGAGGGCCGTAACCAAGTGGCTACGAAGACCCCCTACGTAATCATTTGTAATGAATCATTTGTCTGGATACCGTTGGATTGTGGTTGATCCTTGTTGTACCTATTTTAGATAGTGAAGTTGGAATAATTTAGAAAAGAGAGAATTATTGGGGGTTGTGTTTATTATTTTGAATATGGGTACAAAGCCGGTAGAATAATATAGGGTTGGGGAAAAAGAAATGTCGAATTTTGATCGAAATTTGACGGTTTATTTAACATATTGAAAATTATACAATTTAAGTCAAATATGCGCCGTTTTGTTCGCAAACTTGTTGCCATTTAGAAGCCAACTTCATTATCTCCCCTTATAAACCAACCCCACCCCCCCCCCCCCTGATTTGCAAAAAACTCAGACATTCAGTTTTCGCAAGCCTCTTTTGAGGCCAACTTAGTATCAGGAAGAGCGTTTTGCATCGACCGGAAGAGATGATAATCACTTGGAGCCAGGTCCGGACTATACGGTGGGTGCAATAGGACATCCCATCCGAGTTCCCGTAGCTTCTGACGGGTCAACAAAGATGTGTGAGGCCGAGCGTTGTCCTTGTGGAAAACAACACCATTCCTATTGATCATTTCTGGCCGCTTCTGGCCAATCGCCTGCTTCAAACGGTCAAGCTGCTCACAGTAGAGAGCCGAGTTGAGGGTCTGGCCATAGTTGAGCAGATCATAGTGGATGATTCCCTTCCCATCCCACCAAACACACAGCAAAACCTTCCTGGCCGTCAATCCGGGCTTGGCGATGGTTTGGGTCGGCTCACCCCGCTTCGACCACGGCATTTTTCGCTTTAGGTTGTCGTACGTGATCCACTTTTCATCACCAGTCACCATCTTCTTAAAAAATGGGTCGAGTTCGTTCCGTTTCAGCAGTGCATCGCAGGCGTCGATTCGGTCTAAAAGATTTTTTTGCGTCAACTCGTGTGGCACCCATTCATCCAGCTTTTTTTTGGAATCCAATCTTCTGCAAATGGTTCCAAACGGTTTTATGGTCTATACTCAGTTCCTTGCCAATCGAGCCGGTCTACTTGGATGATTTCAACGATTTTATCGGTTTCCACGACGATTGGCCTAGCAGTACGGGGTATATCTTCGACAGCCACTACACCATAACGAAATACGATAGTAAGTACAACACAAGATATGTTTAGGTGTTGCCATATATTGACAATATACGACATTTCTTTTCCCCAACCCAATATTAAAATCATTCAAAATCTTTGAGTAACCCCTCGTTTCCACATATTATGAAAGCTAGGGCTGTGCGTTATTATTTACAACCTTACGGTGATTCAGTTGACGCGATATAATCAAAGCAGAGATCGAAATGCTCGCCGATTTGAGACCAAAAATATCCATTTTCATCTAGAGGGAAAAATAGCTGAGAATATAGGAGGCGAGAGAATGTTATACGCTCACTTCGATTCTCGCGAAAAACGCGAAGCCGATTTTTATTTTTCGATGAGTTATGATTGCCGAAAAATGATTTCGTTTTCAGTGACTCCTTGATGCCGAAAATGGTTTTTCACTTTTTCAGTACAGCTGAAACATGCGGCAATATTGGGTTTCATCGTGAAGTGAACATGAGATGGAGTAATATTTGTACAATTCAGACGCTGTCCAAATGCAGATCGTTTGAACGCTGCTCTAACAGACTAATGTTGGTAAAGTTAGCTTTGATTTTTCGCTCCATATTTTCAGTACCAAATGAGAGACGAAAAAGCATTCTCGTTGAACTTCCGAGATAGAGATTTTCCACATCTCTTTCTCTCTGAAAAAGAATTTTCGGTGAAAAGGAAGAGACGAAAATATCAACAATACACGGTTCATCGAAAACTAGATTGATTGACTGAATATTTATCGCGCAGCCGAGCGAGAATTTCGATCTCTGAATCAAAGTGTTGTTTACGTTGACACTTAAAAATCGATTGTTGTTGTCTACACAAAGAGTTTTCAACAAAATCAAAATGGAATCAGCAGATTTCACATCGGAAGATTGCAGAGAAGTTCGGAATAAGCCGGGGAGCAGTCCGTGAAATTATGCACAAGCATAAAGCAGAAAAAGCCATCGTCGGTAGACCGATAGCCGGGTAGACGTATCAACAAATCATCCGGAAAATGAAGAAATCTCCAAAAGTATGAGTAAAAGTCATTCAGGAAAACCTCTCGTTGGCGGTATCGGTATGTCACAGCATGCGATGAGCTCCAATTGATCGCTTCGCAGCACATGGCACCGCGGATACTATGTCTTCGGCCTTATACACTGCGTGTCATAACTTTAGAACCACTCCATTTTTCTGAGTTTCCAGAGATATGTAAGAAGTTGGTTGAATTGAAGCATATAGTGTAGGATATAATAACATTTGAACTTTATTGTTATCTCCAGGCGCGAAACATTCAAAAACTAAAATTCCAGTGTTTCATAACTAGGGAACCAGATGGGAAAACTCTCACTCCTTTACGAAACTAATGTCAATTTCACAATTTCACTTACCATTGACACAAATGAACATTAATTTCTTTAACCCTCCTGTACTCGCGTGCAAAATCATAACACGTATACTCGCGCACGGTGTCACAGCCCGAAAATTGAACTTCTCTGTAATGTTGCCATTGTGTATTTTCAGGCTTTATTGGCATTTATTTGAAGAAGAGGGTATGATTGAATGAAAGAACTCCGAAAAATATGTTTTCTTAGTTTTTATTATGTTTTAATAGCCATCTAATTAAGCCTCCTCAAAATAGAGTAATTTTTGATACTCCAACACAAATAACGAAATTCGAATTTTTTAGTGTTATTAATTAAAAGTAAGCAACTGAATATAATTCATGGAAGTATAAAGAGCTATAAAATAACATTAAAACGTATTAACTGATTGTGATTTCATTGGAGTAAGAATCAGAACATAGCATAACTGCATGCTCGAAACAAACATATTTTTTACATTTCATACAGTTGTTGCGTGTTTTTCGGGTCTTTTATCGAAGAGAAGAATGTATAACGACCTTCTAGATAATCACCAGACAATAAAGGTTCTGCAATATAAAGTTTGAATAATTCTAATATTCTTTGTCTCTGTTTTCTTGGTAAACTAAGAATTAATGCCTTTTTAGATGGGACATAAGAAGATGATGTAAAAGGATTTCTAGTAACCTCCTTTTGTTTTTCTAGTTTTTATGTCGATATTGTCCATTATGAAAAAATATCCCCGAAACTGTAACTGTTAAAAATTAGCACAAGCTACCGATTAGTTTATAGTTTACTGTTTACAATTTTTCTACAAGTGAAATTCTTTCACAAGTGTGTTTATGTATGATCATTATATTTAGCGAATAACTATACTAATGTCAAACATTTATATTTTTCTTTAGAACGTATGAATCTAACGACGAATATATCGACGAATAGTTGTAAGACTGGTCATTTGAACTTTATTGTTGTCTCCAGGCGCGAAATATTCAAAAACTAAAATTTCAGTGTTTCATAACTATAGAACCACTCTTACGCTAAAGGTCACGAGTTCAATTCTCACTCCCGACATTCTTCCAAAAATGGAAGTTAAAGTGACGAACCAGCCAAATGAGTTGAAAGTCACTATAATACAGATAAAAAAAAAAAAAAAAAAAAAAAAAACTATAGAACCAGATAGAAAAACTCTCACTCCTTAACACTCCTATACTCGCGCATTGGTCTGTCAGACCGAGAAATCAATAATTCGTTCATTTCTCAGAAAATATCAACACTACGACTTTGCGATTCTTTCTAGCTCCGTTATTCGCCGTTCGTCATCGTTTAGCGTATCGCATGTGTTGTTAAGGTGGAAACAGAATGCCGCGTTGTGCGTCGCTTCTCATCAGCTGTCATTGCTTGCGTTTTGTACTAAAGCGTTTGCCTGACGCAGTCTGTTGATTCGTAATCACAATGTAGCGTTCGCATCGTTCACGTAGACAAAAACAAAGTAAAAAACTCAACAAATTCAATCAACTAGTGAATCTTTTATTTAATTTCAATAATTCTATGTATGCAGATCACAGCTAGTTTAAAAATTGGAACTGAAAAAGACTGAACATCGGAGAGCAGCCGTCATCGTACTGAAATAATATGCGAGACACTGACTACCGTAGATGGTGAATTTGCCTTTGGAACTAGAAACGCGAATAGGATTTTTGGTATGCTGATGCGACAAAGAGACCGCGATTATGTCCTGACTTTGATGCATCTGGTGGAGAAAATCGCAACGGCGCTTCACAACTTCATAAGTGAAGAGGGTTGTGAAAGTTCTATGAATTTGAGAGTATGGTGTGCTCAAGTTATACTTTTTATGGATTTGTCAGCAGTAGAAATATAAATAAGAACAATTCCGATAAGGCTTCGTATCAGCTACGTGACACACTCACCGGTTATGTAATAGATAATTAAATTAGACAACTATGAATAAAAAATTGAAAAATCGACAACATGGCGTTTTGTTTTTCATTCCTCAACAATTGTGATCATTTTAGGACTCACTGAGGTCAACAGTCTCATGCAGATGAATAACGGTATGGTTATTTCATCAAGGTTTTTTTTCCGAATGAATCATGTCTCGGAGGTTTTGCTGCATGCATTGTTTTCACCATCAGCTTAATGTCGCGAAGATCAATATACAACTCTGAAGGCACCTAGGAAAATTCGAAAAATAAATTCGCATATGTTCTACAATTACATACTGGCAAGCGGTGTTAGTCAATTTGATGTTTGCGGTAACGAAATTGATCTTCGTTCGAAAGTGGAAATGGATTTTAATGTGATAAAACGCACTCCTATATCGTCTTCTATCTATATATAAAAAATGGATCGCCGAATGTGTTGATAAGAGCAAGGAAGAGAAAGGAATAGTCCAATTTAGGTCTGTCCTTATTTTATCATATTTTCTGTATCAAACATTTATTACACGAGAATTGTGTCTGAAAATAGTACTGGTACTGTAGTACTGGAAGTACTGAAATTTTATTGTAAAAAATAATTTTAAAGGTTATATTAGAAGATCAATCAATGAATAATTCAGCAATTGGACCCATGAACGTGCGCTTAGTAAGAAAACGTGAATATGATAACGAAAAATAAATTTTGCGCGGGACGAAGTTCGCCGGGTCAGCTAGTTATCTATGTATTATGCGACATTCGAAAGCGCGAATTCGTTGGATACGGATATATTTGTGGGAACAAAAGTCATGAATTTTGCAACATGATAGTGCATCACCATCTTACTAGATTAACTCTTCGAACAAATTTCTGACCAAAAATCAAATAACCATCATCGAATAATTGTGTCGCCTAGTTGCAAAATCAACCATCTCCAAAAATAAAAATTTTACAGGAAAGACGATTTTCTGTAGCATCATCCCAGAATGAGGTGGAAAATAAATCTCTTTCGTTAGTGACGTTAGGCAAGGGTGTTTGAAAGAGCTCTTTCAAATGACACGGGCACATGGAGAGGGTAGTTTTTCAAATTTTCATTTTGGATTTGGCCGTTTCTGCAACTCTTTCTGGAGTTGGCCGCTTTTGCAGCGAATTAGAACTGAAATATCGTTATAATTTGTTCTGTGTATTATTATGTACACAGCTATGGGTTTTGTGGGGAAGCAAATGAACAAAATTTCCTAAACAAGTAAATCTCGCGTAACTTTTGAAAAGGTCCAATGTAACATTTTCGTCAACTCGAGAAAAACGAAGTTGAAGACCCGAACATTATTGCGCGAATTGTCTTAAAAGTTATCGAACTTTATCGCTCCTCTCACCACTAGCGATCAAGAATAGCTCTCCAAAACCAATCGTAGCTGTTGTTCCGTGATTTGAGTTTAAAGTTGGAGCCAAGGAGCGAAAAATGTTACATTGGACGTTTTGACTGCCCGCGTTTGCACATTGGACATATTACGTTGCACGATAAGAATTTGAAACTAACTACTAAACAACAATCCAAAAATCAGCATTTCGTTCTAAAGACAGATTATTATTGTTATCACCCGTTGAATTGAACTGAAATCGATAACAACTACTGTAAGAAACAAAAACTCAAAACGACCGAAGTACGACTTCGTGTTGTTTTGACTGCTTTGTTACTTCGGACGTTTCGAGCATCGGAGGAAAGTGGCGTCCGAAGTAACAGCCGGGTGCTTAAATACCGAATCTGTACATTGGATATTTTTTGTATCGGCGACAAAAAGATGAAGAAGATAGATACGTGAACGATTGTTTTTGTAGTGCATTCAATGATTGAAGACTAATAGCGTGCATCTATTAACTCGATTTGTTTACATTTGTTACATTTGTTACAAAAAAAATCCTAATTTTTATTGAGGAACTCAAACATTAACTGACTAGAAAAAAATTAAAAGCAAAAAAAAGCGCTCTGAACTCCTCTTCTTGGCCGACCTGAGCGTTCAAATCACCGATGACGAATTTGATGTCGTGTTTTGGGCAGCGATCGTATTCACGCTCTAGCTGCGCGTAGAATTCTTCTTTATCGTCATCGGTGCTAGCTAGATGGGGGCTGTGGACGTTGATAATTCTGATATTGAAGAAGTAGCCTCTCATTCTTTCATTGATCGGCCACCAACCAATCACCCGTTTTTGCATCTCCCCCATCACGATGAAAGCTGCACCCAGCTTGTGTGTGTTGCCGCAGCTCTGATAGATGGTATATCCACCATGGAACGATCGCACCATCGAACCTTTCCAGCACACCTTCTGCAGCGCTACGATGTTGAAATTGCGGGCTCTCAATATTTCCGAAAGAATTCGGGTACTCGCAAGAAAATTGAGAGACATGCAGTTCCATGTTCCGAGTTTCCAATCTCGAGTCCGTGTTCTTTGCGTGGGTCTAGTCCGATTGTCCTGTCTCGAATTTCTTTGTGAATTTTCCTGTGCGTTTTATTTTTACGGATGGCTTGCAGGGCCTGCACCAACCCCCAGTCTCGCCGGAGGACCGTCGTGCACAGCTCTTTTTAGAGTCCCCGCTGGCACGAAGACAGTGATCAGCCGCCCCTAACATGGGGATCAGACACTATTTTGAGCCGCACCTCCATGGTGAACAGACGCTCCAGCCACACATATGAGGACAGTAATTCCGGTGAAATCGGTATTATGTAGCCTATGGAATAATACTGAAGCATTATTTTCTGAATAAGGGTATTCGTGCTCTCCTCAAGTGTAAATGAACGCATTATTATAATTACGGATATGGAGATGGCCGGTTATGAAACTCACTGGTGGGAGGATTTGACCGGTTTTCCAGCAAATTATGATTTTCAAACGCGTGCTTTATAGGGAATTGATCAATTTTGACTCTGTTTCTCGCTACCAATAAGTAGAACAGTGTATCTAAGGTCTGAAAAACCGAAAAAACGAATATCTCAAATTCGAGTTGGCCGGTTTTGCAACTAGACAACACAATTATCGTATTCACATGATATGAATAATCATGTTTAAATAATTGATAACGTGCTTCAAAAACTTTCATCAACGAGCGCTCCTCAATTTACTGAACAAATAAAAAAATTGTTCTTTTGATTTTGAAATATCAGCCAGCCACATAATTACTTTTTAATACTAAAGGGTGTGTCACATCAAATTGCATCACGGAAAAAACGCTGTAGAAATTTAATTTTTAGGAATTATATCTTCAGCTTTCGCTTATAATCAGATAAGAGTGTATAGATCACGTTGGCCATGCTTCACTGTCAATTTTTCGTAAATTTGGAAAAATGTCGTCGAACGAAAAAGAGCGTCGTGAATTAATCCTGTGCACTCATTTCGAGAATCCAGAGTTGTCACATCGGGACATCGGTAAGATGCTGGGAATCGTCCAATCCACGGTCAGCAGAGTACTAAAACGATACTTAGAGAACCTAACCATCGACCGGAAGGTGAAGAACGGCAAAAATGGATGCTCCGTCAGTGAAAAAGATCACAAGCGCGTAGTTAAGCAGTTTAGACGTGATCCGAGAAGTTCGGTCCGGGATGTCGCCAATAAGCTGAATTTGTCAAGTTCATTCGTCCAGCGGACCAAGCAGCGGGAGGGCCTGCGTACATACAAGGTTCAGAAGGCTCCTAACCGCGACGAAAGGCAAAACATGGTGGGGAAGACGCGAGCCCGGAAGCTGTACACCGAAATGCTGACGAAGCCGCATTGCCTGGTAATGGACGACGAAACCTACGTCAAAGCGGACTTTCGTCAGCTGCCGGGCCTGTTGTTCTTCTCCGCAGAGGACAAATTCAGCGTTCCGGAGGAGATTCGCAAGCAGAAACTATCCAAGTTTGCCAAAAAGTACATGGTGTGGCAAGCGATCTGCTCTTGCGGAAAGCGGAGCGCCCCCTTCGTGATGACCGGCACGGTAAACGGGCAGGTTTACCTTAAGGAGTGCCTACAGAAGCGCTTACTACCACTATTGAAGCAGCACGAGGGCCCGACCATCTTCTGGCCGGATCTCGCTTCGTGCCACTATTCAAAGGACGTGTTGGAGTGGTACGAAGCCAACGGGGTCACCTTCGTGCCAAAGGAAATGAACCCGCCCAACGCGCCGGAGCTTCGCCCAATAGAGAAATATTGGGCGATTATGAAGCAGGCCCTCCGGAAGAACCCAAAAGTTGTCAAATCGGAGGCGGACTTCAAGAGAAAATGGATTTCTGTTCAAAAAAAAAACTACAACCTGACGTTGTACAGAACCTTATGGACGGGGTAAAGAGGAAGGTGCGAGCATACGGGCTTGGGCTCGAAGTATGATTAAAAAGGAAATGCCAAAAGTTGTTTAATAGTTTTTATTTTACTGTCTAAAATTTTCAAAAGGATCGGTCTACTGGGCGAATTTCTACAGCGTTTTTTCCGTGATGCAATTTGATGTGACACACCCTTTAGTACTACTCACAGTTGTCGTATACATATTTCTAACAAACCGGTCGTTTATCATATTATCAGAGGAAAAATACAATAACAATTTGCTAGTAGACTTTTGCCTAAAATTAGGTTTCTCTCATTAGCGAATAGAACCAATTACATTCTAAAGTGAGCCACTACAATTCATATCAGATATTGACAATTCTTCCCCGCCGAATAGAACGAGAGCACTCACCAAGTCAAACATTCGCTGCCCGGCTCACCATCACATCAGCTGTTGCGCCACTGCATTCCTCGGTGTCTGCCCTGGGGTAACACGTGTTGCTACCCGGACAAAGTTCAAACGCCGTGGTTCGGAAAAAATCTCATCAGCCAAACAAAAAACGCAGACATATCGCCGAACAGAAGCTAGGAGGCGTAAGAATGAAGGGAGAGCGAAAAAAATAGGCTGTCGAGTAACATCTGATCAACGAAGATGAATGGTCGTCCTGCGATAAAGATGATGATCAGGAAGGAGTCGATAGACGCGCGGGAGAGGAAGTGAAGAAAATCGATTTTTAAAGTAGTCAAACCAATCCAGTCAGCGAGAGAGCGGGCAAGATTTGAGCCGCATGATAAAACTGGGTCACAGAAGGTGTTCCGGTGGCGGGCTGCAAGTGCGCCAAGGATGTTTAAAAAACAGTTAAGAAAGGAAATTGGTCCAATTTCTTAATCGCTGGAACAGCGAGCGAACGGCGGAAGATGATGCATCTTGGATCCATCCGGGATTCGGAGAATATCGGAAGGAGACGTCACTTGGTCGGCTCGGCAGCTGTCGATTGGAGGTTGCTCTAACGCCAGCTGAATAATAAATCATTTGCACACGTCGATCGCATTTTGGTGCGATTGAAAGTTCGCTGATTTCCGCGAGGGGCAAAAGAGCAGTCAATATCCGTTGAAAGACACAGACATGGGAGACTTGAACGGCTAAGGACAACGAACCTCCCCCAAGAACAATTCGAATATTCCCAACTGTTCGACTGCGCGGAACAGATCCTCACTAAATGCTCGCAATTAGCCTGTCTGCGCATCCCGAACATATCGAACACTCTCGTCAACAGACGATTGATCGCGCCCACTGGAAGACAATAGAAGTAATCTCCCCATATGGATCTGTATGCGGAGCCCGGAAGTGCTTGTCAAGGTTTTCGCTTGCGGAAAGGATACGTACATTTCGCGCGCCATGACCTTTCGGGTAACAGATTGCCGATTGGCAGTCGGGTGGAGTCGAAGAAGAAATGAAATCAAAATAATTAACTCCAATTGCTCACTCCGAACGTGAACGAAACTGAAATGGACTTCGGGCGCGAAGGACCGGCTGTTGGCTGCGAGTAAATCGTTGTACATAGGTTACTTGAACACATGCGCTTGGGTGGACCCTTGACTCATAGCTTTTGGGAAATGATGGGTGAGCGAGTGATACGACTCGCCGTTGAGTGAAATTAGCGATGAAATGAGAGTATCAAAAGATCGATCGTTCGTTCGCGATCGAAAGCTGTTACCCTAATTGTCGGTGTCTATTCGATTGATGTATTTTATTCGTGAATTGATTTGATCTGCTTTGTTACCTTGTTCTCCTGTACTCCAAAGGGCGTTGATACGAAACTAGAGAAACAGAGAGAGAGGAGAATGAGAATCAACGAAGTTATTTATATACTTTCGGATTGCAAACATACGACCCATTCGAGAGTGTGTTCATCCAACAGTTGTTTCTCCCCTCGCTCTCTCCCTCTCTGAACGGCATGAATCAGGAATAATCACTGAAAACACATCCACACATACGATGATCGCAAGAAGGATTGGAACAGGGGGAAAAGTGCCAGGTAATGTAATAAAAAAAACCGGCACGCGCCTTTTTCCTTTTCTCCCTGTTTGCACGATTCAGGACGACATGTGTTCAACGAGACGTTTTCTGTTTCCTCCGTTCCCCTTCCGGATCAGTCAATCGAAACCTCTAGGTTAATTTGGAGGGTCTTATCGGGTCGAAATTGATTGGGTTCGTATATTTTGCTAGGGGTAATTTGCGTGCTTAACTGTCGAATGTGGATATGTTACCCTGAACGGCTTCAGAATGTAATTTAATCTCCCATTTACATTCCTATCACCTGATTGGCACTCAATCTCGCGATAAATACGCGAAAATAAATGTTATTGATACCTGAAAACTTGCCGATTTTCTCATTATCGTTTGAGGCACGACAGCAAATGTTTCCCAATAACCAATCACATACGTTCTGGCACAGGAAACAAAGCAAGAGCGAGGGGAAAAAATCAACGCCTATAATTTTACCTCATTTCATCTTATTTTTGAATAATCAGCTGGCTTGAGAATCTTTTCGTGGAAGTGCCAACGTCCCACCAAAAATCAACTTTCTTATCTTTAATACTTTCGCAACTTTGTTGCGCCCCATTCGATATCACTAATTAATAAGGCTGCCTGCTGATTATTTTCACCGTTTTTTATTCTTGTTTTCCCCCAATTCGCTGTTACTTCGGAATGCTTATCAGCTTTACCTAGTTTGCTCACGGGACTGGGACAGTTGGGGCACAGGATTTGCACCTGGATCTTCGCGGTCAAGCTGCCAGCCTGGATTCACGTAACAATTCTGCAGTCTGTCGTCGCGAAACAGATGTCGCATGCGCAAGCCGGCCGCCTCCTGCCACGACTTTCCTGTGATAACACCTCGCTGTCACCGCATTTGTGGCTTATGGCGGACTGTTTCCATTTCAAGAATTCCAAACTAGTCTAAACTTGAACTTCGAGTCCAGAAAGGCTGCAATCAAGTAAGGCTAAGGATAAGAAGCTCAGACAACTTCCCAATCTAACGTTCGAGGATGCTCTCATACGTGATAAGTTCGGTGTTCTTTATGCAGTTTGGTCCTTGTCCGAATACTTTTTTTTAAAATTTAGCAACATGCGGACTTACCTCGAACATACAGGAGAGGCCACATCTTGTTATTTTTGTTATTTCTTCAAATGATTTCAAAAGCCCAAGGCATTGCTCCAGCAAGCCCCACTGTTGACTTGTAGTCCGATTTCCGTTCCAACAAGCATTTTGCTATATACAGGGTAGAGTCTGTTGTGAATATCAGGAATAATGAAATATATGTGTGACTTAGTATTTCAAAACGAGGTAACGCTTGTTCTAGAAATCTTTTGAACGCAAACTTTCATGCGATCATGTTATCTAGAGCAATTACTTCTTCAATTAAACAATACTATTTTTTGACCTTCGTGTCGTTCACATCCCAAAGCAATTTCCTCCAAAGGAATGCGACATTTGTGAAAAAAGTGTCAGATAACCATCCCTCTGAAAACAGTTATATTTTGACATAGGACTACGTCTTTGATTTCTATATAGGGGGGTCATTCTACGAAAAATGCAACGTTTATTAAGAGTTTTCAAATGTATATTACGCAGAATCGTTCTATCGATATATGTTATAATATATACCTGTTCGGAATAACTGAATGATGGAAACTCTTTATAGCAGCCCTTTTTTAGCGGCAGCTTAAAGCTGTAAATAAATTTTATTTTCAATAATTCTATAATATAGTTCTTTATAAATTCATACAAACTGTAGTTTCCCTTAACAAATTCTATGGCAGACAATTTATTCAATTGATTTGCTGATCGTTTTGCATCAAATCCTGGCGAAATTCAAATTTTAGTTGTAAATCACATTTTACATCCTATAGACCTTACTTTTCTTTATAATTTCTCGTCTTTTCGCCTCTTTAATTTCTGGTTTTATTCTCACTTTCAATATATAACTTTCGCTTTTGAACTTCTAATATCTTATAATTTCACCTTTGTTCTTTTTTTTCTATTCATTGGTTTATATCTCCTGCTTTATCGACCATCAATCGACCAATCAAAATTAGGACGAGGACTAGGATAGGATTCTAACGAGGGGCATTATCACTACCCTGCGGTTTTGCGTCCAACATATCCCCGACCCGTAATTCTGGTTCAGGTGTATCTTCAGAAGCAGTATTACCTCCTTCAATTTCCAAAACCGCAAGTTTCGCCGTTGGTCTTCGGAACACACCTCTGTTAGTCCTAACAAGTGCCGGACGAACCCTTCCGTCACATGATGTAGTCGGTTCTTCGACGACTGCGCGTATCCAGGCTTTGCGACGATCACCTTCCACGATGTACACTAGATCACCCTTTTTTAGTGGTTTGCATTCTGCGAACCACTTGGAACGTTGGTTGATTGTTGGTACGTATTCCTTGACCCATTTTCTCCACATTTCGTTGGCTAACTGCTGTGAACGCTTATATGCGTCTCGGAGCGATTGTGCAGCATTTGTTGACGGTACAAATTCGTGAGGCTCGTTCGGTGCATTAATGAAATGATTCGGCGAAAGAGATTCAGTAGGAGAAAGCGAAGAAGCATAAATCAGATGCCGACTGTTGATCATGTCTTCCGCTTCTGCTAGTGTAGTTATAAGTATTTCGTCGCTGAGTCTTCGGCCATCATCCAAAGCAGCCATCACATCCTTCACTGAGCGCACCATGCGCTCCCATACGCCACCCATATGGGGAGCAGATGGTGGATTGAAATGCCATCGCGTTCTTGCATTAGTAAAGTGCTCAGCACACTCAATATCCACTTGCTGGATTTGTTGCAGAAGTTCCTTACTGGCTGCACGTAAATTGGTTCCGTTGTCGGAAAAATATACCGATGCTGGGCCACGACGACATATAAATCGCCGAATTGCCATGATGCAAGACTGTGCACTTAAATCATACGCCACCTCTAGATGGATTGCTCTCACTACGAGGCAAGTAAAAACCACTATCCAGCGTTTCTCTGAACGTCGCCCTATTGTCACTTCGACTGGCCCCAAATAGTCCACACCGACAAATGTGAACGGCCGTTGATTAGGAATAAGTCTCTCGAATGGAAGAGCCGCCATCCTTGGCAATTGCGGATTATTTTTTCTTATTTTGCACCACATGCATGTTTTCTCAACCTTCGACAGGACTGAGTTGATTTTCGGAATTAAAAACCGTTGTCTGATTTCATTCTTAACCGTTCCTCGAAACGCATGACCATATTTCTCATGATATCCGCGGACCAACTTCTCAGTGATAGCGTGATCTTTCGGGAGTATGACCGGAAATCTCATGTCGAATGGCAAGAATTCTGCTCTTTCAACTCGTCCTTCCATGCGAAGTACACCAGCCGTGTCAATGAGTGGCGTTAGCTTGAAAAGCTGGCTCGATTTATCGATACTAACCCACTCATTTGAAGGTCGTTGTTGATTCCTCAGGAATACCTTAATTTCATCTCCAAATGCTTCACTCTGGGCGCTCTTGAACAATATATTTTCAGCTTCTTGATATTCGTGTTGCCTCAGCGGTACTTCCAACGCTGGAACGTCGCAGATTATTATTTTCTCTTGTTGCTTGGTTGCTTTGAAACTTTCGACCGGTTCATTTCGAGATTTTCTTCTGCAATTGGAAATGAACCTTAATACACATGCTACGGTCCGTACTAAGACGTTCCATTTGGATATGTTATCGAAATTAATTAAATTTTTTGGTAGAATTATTTCGTGGAACAAATGAATCGCCTTCATTTCTGTTTTGACGTTAGCAGACGTTTCACGCTGTTTTGGCCAACTGTCCTGGACCGAATAGAGAAAGTTGGGCCCCCGGAACCACGAACTTCCCGGTGATAAATCAGGAGATCGAGACCACTTCGTTAGCAAATCTGCAATGTTTTGCTTCGTAGGTACCCAGTTCCACTCCGATATTTTTATAAGGCTGAGTATCTCTCCAATTCTAAATCCGACGAATTGTTTGTATTGTCGTTGGTCGGATTTGATCCAAGACAATACTGTCTGCGAATCAGTCCAGTAGAACATTTGTTGAATATTTAGAGAATGATTTTGCCGAATTGTCGTCGCCATTCTAGCTCCCAATACTGCGGCTTGCAGTTCCAAGCGTGGGATTGAAAGTTGCTTTAAGGGCGCAACTTTGGAACGCGCCATTATCAGCGAGCACTTAACGATTCCCTCAACTATTATCCTCAAAAAACCTACGCATCCGTAGGCACTCTCTCCGGCATCGGTAAAAACATGTAGTTGGATCGATCCAAAGTCGTTTGAATGAACGTTACCGAAATAACTTCTCGGAATCTTTATTTCGCCTATGTCCATGATCAGAAGCATCCACTGGATCCACTTTTCGTAATTTTTTCCGGCTATAGGCTGATCCCATTCACACCCTGTACGCCAGAGATCCTGGATCAACATTTTTCCCAGGACAGTAACTGGTGCCAACAAACCCATCGGATCGAAGAGAGACATTACCGTGCTAAGCACAATGCGTTTCGTAGGACGCTTTACTTCATGGGCATTTGAACTGCAGTGCTCCTTGGAGGGAGCCAGAAACGAAAAAACATCATTGATTGGATCCCAAGCGATACCAAGTACTCGTTCGTTTTCGGCCGTTTTATCCAGGTGGAAATGAACCAGGTGTTCAGTTTTGTTCTCACCTAGAGCACGGAGCACTTGCCGTGAATTCGACGTCCAATTTCTAATTTGGAAACCCGCCATGGAATGGATGAAACGAACATCAGATGCGCGCTGCACGGCATCTTCCTCCGTGTCGACACTGTCGTAATAGTCATCGACGTAGTGGCGATCGATGATCGCCATCACTGCGTCTGGGTACTGAGAAATATATTCCTTAGCGTTTTTATTTTTTATAAATTGTGCTGAACAGGGGGAGCTAGTCGACCCAAACGTTGCCACATCCATTATGTAAACATCTGGCATGGTCGTGGTATCGAATCGAAACAAAAATCGCTGCGCTTGTTTATCAGATTCTATGATTCGTATTTGATGGTACATTTCCTTTATGTCACCTCCCACGGCAATTCGACGTTCTCTAAATTTGCTGATAACGGCAGGAAGTGATGTGAGTAAATCAGGACCTTTTAATAGATTCGTATTTAACGACATTCCATCGACTACCGCCGCTGCGTCCCAAACTAAGCGCACCTTACTAGGCTTTTTGGGATTGAGGACCACATTTAGTGGTAAATACCATACTTTGGAAGGGTCTGTATTTTTCAGCTCATCGTTGGAGGCTTTATGACAGTAACCTTTCTTTTGATAGTTCCTGATTTGATCAAAAATATTTTGCTGTAATTCAGGGTTTTTTGACAATCTATTCTCTAGCGCCTTCATTCGTTTAAATGCCATAAAGTAGCTATCTGGGAAGGTTGGATTGTCATGCTTCCAGATCAATCCCGTCTCGAAGCGATCTCCTATGCGTTTGGTTGTACGTTCTAAAATTTCTCGGGCTCGAATTATCTCGTCCGACTCCGGTTGCGTTACGCCAGAAATGCCACCTTCATCTAGTTTATATTGTATTTGGAACAAGTCATGTATATCTTGATTACTGATCGCCTGGATAACATGATGATTAATATACGCTTTTGATGATATTCGTTTATCTTCCGGACCATAGATTGTCCAACCGAGTAAAGAACGTACAGCGATTGGCTCGCCTGGCGCTCCTATACGAGATTCAAGAGGCGCGAATAGGTGTAAATTGTCTAGACCTATAAGAACTCTCGGTACATCACTATTGTGATCAACTACAGGAATGCCATGCAAATGCTCGTAGCGCTCAACGATTTCCTGGAAACGTGGACATTGTTGTGGTAATACCAATTCTTTCACCGTCCGAACTGCGCATAGCGAATATTTAACTGTCGAATTCCTGGCAGAAATAGAAAGATTCAGCCTTCTGGAATCGTTTTCATATCGCTTTATATTTGCTGTCCACATGACTATCAGTGGCTCGGGAATACCTTTTGCACTAAGCTGAGCTGCGACAGTACTCTCGGTCAGGGTTGTGGATGCCCCTTCATCCAAAAATGCAACGGAATCAACTGCAGTTTTGCCATAATAAAGTGTGATTGGAATGGTTCGAAAAATTACGGAACGACCTGCGCAAACATGCGTGTTGAACTGAACTCGAGTGACTTGCCCCACTTCGTCTACTCTATGGAGTAATGAATGATGCCCTCCTTTGCAGTTCTTCACATTGCAGCGTACGTTATAAGTGCATTTGCTTTTACCGTGCTCACACAAGCACAATTGACAAAGCTTGTTAGTTTCAACAATTTTAAACCTTTCCTGCAGATTCAACTTGGCGAAATCGTCACAGAATCTCACCTTATGGTCCGTTCTTTTACAGACAATGCATGGTCGTTTACTTTTATGAATTTGATTATAATCGCTTTTAGTTTCAGGGCTACGAGTGTTGTGAGTATGGACAAACTCTTTCCTTTTTCCTTTGGGATTTCCCCGTTCTATAATGATCTTATCACCAGTTTCAAAATCAGCTACCTCAGATACTTCAGACACTATCTCGCTAATGAAATCTGTAAATATTCTTAGTGGAGCTCCTACTTTGCCACGCTTGAAGCGTACCCAATCTAATTTGTATTCTGAAGGAAGCTTACTAAATAAGTCCTGGACTAGCATTGGGTTGTTTAAGTGATCGTGTAAACCTGCCGCTAAAAAAGGGCTGCTATAAAGAGTTTCCATCATTCAGTTATTCCGAACAAACTTAAAGAAACTGTAACAATCGGAATTAACCTCGAAATGGCAGAGCATTCATCGCAAATGAATAGCGTCAACCGCAATTGCATGCTGTGCGAAGATAACGACAGCACGGACGACATGGTCCAATGCGATGCCTGTGATAGTTGGGCTCACTATCATTGTGCGGGTGTGACTGATGCCGTTCAACATGATTCGTGGAACTGTGCTAAATGCAGCATGATACTATCGGTGCCAAAATCGACGAAACGTGCACCAGCAAAAAAAAGTTCGTCCAAGAAAACTGGACCAAAAAGTGTTGGATCGGACACAAGTAAAGGTCCGTCCATTCCTCTTACGTTAGAAGAATCGATTTGTCAACTGGAACGAGAGCAAATGGCTCAAGAGAAGGAGATACAAGAGCAACGAATTCTACATGAAAGGAGGTTAGAAATGCAGCGTATTATTATGGAGAAAAGACGACAGCAGCAGAAGGAATTAATGGAAAAAGAGTTGGCTCAGGAAAAGGAAATGTTGGAAAAGCGTTTGGCTGATGAACAGGAATTCCAGCAGCGACGTCAACAACTTCGTGACCAGTGCGTCCAACAATACCATTAGACGGCAAATTTATCGAGCATTTTTGACGTAGCACTACGTCTTTCAGGAAGGGTGCCAAATCAAACGTTAATAACTATTTTCACTGTGAACGAATTCTCATAATTTGCATTGGTATCCACAATGGTCCAGGAGATGCATTTAAGTGGAAATTAGCATTTAGAGCTTCACAGCTATTCTCTAGACAAAAACTGTCTTAGACAAAGTTGGTACTCATGATAGAGCGCTCGTTCTTATGTTGTCAGAAATAGGGTGACCAAAATTGTCGATGAAATAAAAAAATCTAACTTTCTTATCTTTATAGATATAGGTAAACATAGTTCGACAATGTTGTAGCTCCAATTATTTGAGATATCTTTTTGGAACAAAGTTTTTCTCTATCACTTGAAATAACGTTAGGGTCACCAAGAAAAAAACTGTTTTTTGCTCTAACTTTTATATTTCATATTTTACATACAAACTGTCTTCGAAAGACTTTTAGAGCATACTAATACGAACATTTTTCGATACACAACTTGTTGATATCTAAACTTCACTGAAAGTTATTGATATTTCTTCCCAAAAACACGCTCTTTTCATTTGTTTGTCATTATTTCTGGGGCAAACATAAAAAATGTTTGTTGGCAGAATTTGAAAGAACAGATTTCACTCTATGTAATATGTGATTTTCAAAACGAGGTTATTTTTTGTGTTTGAGTAAATTGAAATTGAAATCATGAGTTTTTGAATGAAAACCCATCAATAACTTTCAGCAGGATTAAGATATTGACATGTTCTGCATCGCAAAATATTGGTATCGATAAGCTCTAAAAGTCGTACGAAGACCATTTTGATGTAGAATTTTAAATATAAAAGTTAGCGTAAGAAAACCCGTTTTTTCATAGTTACCCTAATGCATCGTTAACTCTTTCATCATCCACTGCATTCTTATGTTCACGTGAGCGGATTCTGAATTTTCGACGTGTTTGGCCGATGCAGTTTTTGTAGGAGACCTGATAGATACCTGACTTTTCGTCCGGCGGAATTTTATCTATAAGGTTGCACAAAAGGTCTTTCAATGTGCTCTCGCTTTTGTACACCACATGAAGCCCATGTTTCCTGAGGATAGTCTGGAGTGCGTTTGTCATTTTTGGGTAATACGGCAAGCTGATTCTTCTATGTTGTTCCTTCTCCTGCTCTAATGTTTTTTTTGTGTTTTCGGTAGATTTTTTCCACCAAACCCTTCTCGTACCCATTCAGTTCTGCAGCATGGTGAATTCTATTCCTCTCCGCTGCGAAATGCGCCATTGAATGAAGAGCTGCTTGCTTTTGAGCGCCAAAATGGTTGCAGTCGGATGTTATGTATCTGTCTGTACTGCCGTTATCTCGCAAAGTGCCGCAAGCGCCAACATTGACATTTTACGTTTTTTGTTATAGATCGATAAAGAATACCAAATCCTTCCAAACAACTGTGAAAATTTACAGAAATGTGAAAAAATGACCCCGTGAAAGCTTGAAAACGGAGTGGCGCAAGCGCCATTTCCACTGTGATGGGGCGCAAGCGCCATTTTCTCTATGTTGTGACGTAATTTGATAGTGATGCGCTGTGATTTTTTTTATCTGTTCTGATAGAGTACGGTGAACGAGCAGGGACTGCAATATTCACATAACAACTTCTTCCGTAATGAACGTTTAGCATAATAAAAGTCACATGCCTTATTTCTGGTAAAAAAACCCCTTTTTGAGAAGCTTGTCATGCCAAGTATTTTAATCAAAACTATCCATCCCCATGTAATGTTACTTTTATAATAGCAATTTTGTTTCAGGATTAGAAATCATGTACTAAGAAGCTCACAAAACCTTGTACTTTATATTCATAAAATCAAACTCATCTTAAAGTACAGTTATCCTAGATTGAAGTGTATTGCTGTTCTCACATATAGCTCATAAAGATTAGAACTAAATAGTTCAAACTCATCAATTTAATTTTTGATTACAAGGATCCCCTAATATGTAGTGTCTTTTTTCTTCAGGCATCAAGGGACAAAGCTTCTTGGCGATGTTTACTTTCCTCGCCTGTTCAATTTCTCTTTCGGATAAATTGAAGCTGAGTGTTGATTGAAGGATAAATGTCGGATTTGGTGAACAGCTGCACTCTTCTAAATGCTCCGAACGAAACGAAACACATCTTGTAACGAAACTCAAAACATCTTTGCGTAAACTGAATCCGTTTTACTTCGGATAATTTCGGACGGCATTATGTTATTTAACACGGACGGTTTCAATTGCATTTTGAATTCGAAAAAATCGGTGCTGTCTATAATTATTACAATCGGGTTCTCAACTACGTTAACCTGCTCGACTCATGCTACAAAGTTGGGTAAGTATGTGAATTCTTCTCCCTGATGCTTCGCTCAACGGCAGCATTTTTGGAGAAAATAACTGGAAACAGATTCTCACATACATTGATGGATGAACGCCAATCGGTTGTGGAAACAGCGATTTAAATTTGCTGTTTCCAAAACAAATTGACGTTGGTGGCATAGCTTAAATAACACTGATTTTTTTTTTCAAAAATCAAGCCGATGGCAATGTTTTTCCATCAACAATACACATTTTGTACAGATCAGATTTTCGTAATGTACGCGTATGCTGATTATACATGCAATTTTACAAAAAGTCTCGTACTGAAAATTCTTACCTCTGGCGCTTGCGTCACTTTGCGAGATTACGGCAGTGTAGACGTTGGTTTACGGTATATCCCAAACTTTAGCCGATTATCTTCCTTCCGGGTAAAATTCAAATCCAGAAAAGGAAGGTGTACCGTCCCTTTCATTTTCAACAGTAAACTTTATGGTTCTATGTCGAGAGTTCAGTAACTCCAACGTCTGTTTCAGGTAACGTTTTTTCACAACTGCGAAGATGTCGTCTACATAGCGTATCCACATTCGAGGGAAGTCTTTTTGTTTTCTCCAATTCTGTTTCAAAATCTCCCATGAAAACTTCTGCCAAAAGTGGCGAAAGCTTGCTACCTATACTGAGACCGAACGTTTGTTTGTAGATCTTTCCCCTGAACGAAAAGAAGTTCTGATTCATACAGGTTTTTGTCATCAAAAGATATGCTTCGATCTGATTGGAAGGTACTCGTTTCCGTTCCAGATGTCTGCGCAAACTATCTAACGCCTCAGTTACTGGTACGTTCGGAAAAAGGGCTGTAACGTCGAACGACACCAGAATTTCCCCTCGCCTAACTTCAAAGTCTTTGAAATGGTTTACCAACTCAAATTAATTATTGACATTTTTACCGTGGGTTAGGGGATACTTTTTCAACTCCTCCACCAACCAAGCAGCCATCATTTTCTCCGTTGGAGTACAGATGTTAGATAAAATCGGTCGCATCGCCACAGGATTTTTATGAAGTTTAGGAAGGCAGTACAACGATGCCACTTTTGGATTAGGTACATACAGTTTTCGTTCGAGTTTATCCCCACCCATCAAGTGTGCGACGTTTTGGCGAACAGAATTGGCTTCTTCCGTCATTACATTAAGCGGATCTTTAGGTTTTCCATTTTTGTAGCAATGCTCTTCATACGGACCGGAGCGGATCATGTCAAGAACACGCAAGTTATAATCTTGTTTATCCATGATCACAACTGAATTTCCCTTATCCGCCCGTGAGTAAACTACGTCGCGAGCTCTCAGCTGACGTATCGCACACCAAGTATCAAAACTTATCTGTTTATCATTTTCTTGGGTACTGTTTTCGGTAAACATTGCTCAATGTCATAACGTATGGCTGATTTCGACGTGAAGGTGTTGTACTATATTGCGCTTTCAATATTGTGCGAGAGCACATTGAAAGACCTTTTGTGCAACCTTAAAGATAAAATTCTGCCGGACGAAAAGTCAGGGATCTATCAGGTCTCCTGCAAAGACTGCACCAGTGTGTACATCGGCCAAACACGTGGAAAATTCAGAATCCGCCAACGTTAACATAAGAATGCGGTGGATAATGATAGAGTTAACGATTCGAGTGTGGCAGCACACGCTTTAGCCCAAAACCACGTCATAGATTGGGAGAAGTCTAAAATAATCAAAAACATCCGGAAAGTCTCACAGTCGAATGCATGGGAGTCAATGTATATCTGTACCATTGATCATCCACTCATGAATGAGGAAGATGCTCCCATATCATCTCCTCTCTTCCATCTGACGAAGATGACACTTTAGCGAAATTCCTCTTCGACGAGTACTGATATGTGTACGAATATGTGCTAGTTAACCCGTTTAACGTTTGTAAGGACTATAAGTGTTGTGTCTTAGTCCCGTGTCGCGTCTCGTGAGTGGTGATAATTGTCCTTACGTTAGCACAAACCAAAATTAAGTGAAGAGGTAAATGACAATAAGTATTCATATACACAGACATTCCATGCCTAACCGATATAGTGGTTCTCAGATTTCCATTAAAAGTGGTAGTTTTGTTCTTTATTGCAAAATATGAGACCCGTATTTTTATTTTTTCGTTTGGGTGACATTTCCATTTTAGGGTGGTCCGAAAAATCATTTTCCCCTTTTATCCAAAAATGACTTTTTACAAAAAATCATAACATTTGAACTATTGAACCGATTTAGATCATCGACATATTCAATTAAAGCCAATAAGCTATCTTTTGAAAAAAAATATCACACGTATGGGAAGACTGGATTCTAGTCGCATAGTCTAAAGGGTGTGTCACATCAAATTGCATCACGGAAAAAACGCTGTAGAAATTTAATTTTTAGGAATTATATCTTCAGCTTTCGCTTATAATCAGATAAGAGTGTATAGATCACGTTGGCCATGCTTCACTGTCAATTTTTCGTAAATTTGGAAAAATGTCGTCGAACGAAAAATAGCGTCGTGAATTAATCCTGTGCTCTCATTTCGAGAATCCGGAGTTGTCACATCGGGACATCGGTAAGATGCTGGGAATCGTCCAATCCACGGTCAGCAGAGTACTAAAACGATACTTCGAGAACCTAACCATCGACCGGATGGTGAAGAACGGCAAAATGGATGCTCCGTCAGTGAAAAAGATCACAAGTGCGTAGTTAAGCAGTTTAGACGTGATCCGAGAAGTTCGGTCCGGGATGTCGCCAATAAGCTGAATTTGTCAAGTTCATTCGTCCAGCGGACCAATCAGCGGGAGGGCCTGCGTACATACAAGGTTCAGAAGGCTCCTAACCGCGACGAAAGGCAAAACATGGTGGGGAAGACGCGAGCCCGGAAGGTGTACACCGAAATGCTGACGAAGCCGCATTGCCTGGTAATGGACGACGAAACCTACGTCAAAGCGGACTTTCGTCAGCTGTCGGGCCTGTTGTTCTTCTCCGCAGAGGACAAATTCAGCGTTCCGGAGGAGATTCGCAAGCAGAAACTATCTAAGTTTGTCAAAAAGTACATGGTGTGGCAAGCGATCTGCTCTTGCGGAAAGTGGAGCGCTCCCTTCGTGATGACCGGCACGGTAAACGGGCAGGTTTACCTTAAGGAGTGCCTACAGAAGCGCTTACCACCACTATTGAAGCAGCACGAGGGCCTGATCATCTTCTGGCCGTATCTCGCTTCGTGCCACTATTCAAAGGACGTGTTGGAGTGGTACGAAGCCAACGGGGTCACCTTCGTGCCAAAGGAAATGAACCCGCCCAACGCGCCGGAGCTTCGCCCAATAGAGAAATATTGGGCGATTATGAAGCAGGCCCTCCGGAAGAACCCAAAAGTTGTCAAATCGGAGGCGGACTTCAAGAGAAAATGGATTTCTGTTCAAAAAAAAAAACTACAACCTGACGTTGTACAGAACCTTATGGACGGGGTAAAGAGGAAGGTGCGAGCATACGGGCTTGGGCTCGAAGTATGAATAAAAAGAAAATGCCAAAAGTTGTTTAATAGTTTTTATTTTACTGTCTAAAATTTTCAAAAGGATCGGTCTACTGGGCGAATTTCTACAGCGTTTTTTCCGTGATGCAATTTGATGTGACACACCCTTTAGTCACATAGGAATATTGAACGAAGACTTAAAACATGTTAAATTTGAAAAATCATATCTCAAAAATGAAAAAAATAACATCTCTGATATCGAGATATGTTATGTAAAAAATCCTCAGCTATCCAGAAAAAATATAAAAAAACATAGCGCCCTCTATCCTTAACCAAGAAAACTATGAACAACTGACTCAATCAATAATTACAAAAATGAAAATCGAACTTTTTCCTAAAATTAATATTTTTCAAAGAAAACTTATAAGCTTCAGCTTGATATGTCGATCATCTAAATCAGTCAAGTAGTTCAGAAGTTATGAGCTTTTGTAATGGAAGAAAGGTGAAAAAAATGTTTTTTCGAACTATCGGTTAATTTTGAAAAATCATATTTCACAAACGAAAAAAAATAGCATCTCTGATATCGAGATTTAAAAAATCCTCAGCTTTCAAGAAAAAATGTTAAGAATATAGCGTCCTCTACTCCATGAAAACAATAAAAACGATGTAGTCGTTCTATAATTACGCAATTAAAAGCCATTTTGCTTCAATTTGATATGTCGATCAACTAAATCGGTCCAGTGGTTTAAAAGTTATGAATTTTTGAAAAAAGTATTTTTTGGCAAAATGTGGAATAAATTAATAAACTTTTTTAATTAACCCTAAAATGGAAAATGGGCACCCAAATAAAAAAAAATGAAAAAACACGGGTCTAATATTTTGCGATACAGAACAAAATTACCACTTTTGACGAAAATCTGAGAACCACAATATCGGTTTGGCATGGAATGGCTGTATATAGCAGTACTAATTGTTTTTCTATTCCAGGTGCGGATTCAGGCCCTGGATGGCAGTTTTTTTTTTAATGTTTAAAATGTGTTGATGTGTAGTGTGTAAATTGAGTGTTAGAGTGTTAAAATTTAAATTCGTGTTTTCATTCAAATGTGCTCGGTCTGGGCCGTAACAACTAGTATGACAATCATATCGACATTCAATACGACAACCAGGGCTCTGCATAGTTATAATTTACTTTATATGGACGTTAAAATAAGATTGCGTACGCGGGTAACAAATTCGTTCCTACGGGGGGTAGAAATGTGGATTGAAGTCAGTAGAATGAAGAGGCAGATTTGTATTCATTAGTCGCGTCAGTTAGAATAACCACTGACTGGACTAGTTTATCAGTCTTCCTCGCTAGTCAACGCTAGTCAATACATTTTCTAGTCAGTTAACAAAAGTTCTAGTCGAAACGAAGCTACTGAGAATAAAGTCGGTCTTCGTTTTTCACCTTCGAAGATTTCGGGCCCTGACGACAACAAAGGATTATCGTCTCCATGCATCACGCCCGATACGTGGTTTTCAGATGCAGCAATTACCAGGTGTGTGAGTTGAAATTGTCCGGTCTTTACGACGAAGGTAGCACATTATATTTAGAAGAACCTAGAAGTATTTTCATTCGATGTAATCCCCGTCTACTCCACGGTTACCATATCTACAGAATAATCTGTATTTATATAGGTTTTTGGGACTTTATGAAACCAAGAATCAAGTAGATACAGATTACAGATACACTTTGTCCATCTTTTATAAGACCATCCTGATTCTATTTCGTTGCAACACAAACAGTTAGAATTTCAACAAGATACATTCATACATTGTTGAATGCTTAGAATAAAGTACATTTAACGTCAAATCCGTTCACAAAAGTTGTTTGTTTATTTATTGTGCTTAAATATGATAAATTCAGCTGTCCAGTTTCTATAAGACCACTTCAAAATTTATAAGTATTATCAATGAAAAATTCAGAACGATCGGCTGATTTACATGTCAATAATTGGTAATCTTGCCATTTCGTCTAATAACCTTGAAAAATCGTGTTGGAATACTATTTACCAAATTCTGCTGAACGAATTGCGACCTTGAGCTCTTCAGTCGTGGTGTACCGTTTTCCCTCAGTCTAGATTCTGCGTACAAGGATCCCCCCTGAGATTTTCAACAGGATTCAAGTCAGGAGAGAGAGCTGGCCAGTCCAGAAAATTAAATTTTTGGTAATTGATCCATTGCTTAGTTTACTTGCTGGTATGAATAGTACCATTGTTTGGTAGAATGTGAATTTTTTGTGACGATATCCACGTAACAACGGTAGGAGAGAGGATTCCAGAACATGTGTGTAATCCTTGAATGATGTGAAAGCTATCTTGAGCTTTCCGGTTGCACTGAATCCCGCCCAAACCATGCACAAGCCTCCACCAAAATTCCGGGTTGAAAAATACTGTTCCTGCTTCCGTAAATCACGCCAGTACCCGTTGAAATCATGAGGACCATCCAAATTGAGCTTTTTTTTCGTCAGTGAAGATAACTTATACATTGAAAAACTTTTCGTTGCGGTATATAGCAAAATGTATTCTTTAGGAAACGTTCTTTTTTTTTCTTTTTTTTTTATCTGTATTATAGTGATTTTCAACTCATTTGGCTGGTTCGTCACTTTTACTTCCATTTTTGGAAGAATGTCGGGAGTGAGAATTGAACTCGTGACCTTTAGCGTGAGAGGCATGGATGTTACCACTACGCCAGATCGCCTCCTAGGAAACGTTCTTTGTCACAACAATGTCCCACTGTCTGTTCATGTAAACTCTGGCAAAACTCGGACGTCTTCCGGTGTGAGATGGTGTAAGATGACGAGTTTTAACCTTTTAAACTCTCAATATGTGAGATTTTTCAAACAAAATTTTACGAATTGTCACCCGAGCAGTTGAGTAGTTGAAATATTACTTTATTTGCACATGCGATTTTGAGACATTCGAACCTGTTCTAGCTATTTCCCGCTATTCCCGGTCAGAGAGCTTCGATTTACTTGGAGCTCTCTCTGTCTTACCGTATCCTTGAGGGTTCGCCAAATAACTGAGCACTACTTAATGGGACCGTCCAATCTGACGAGAAATTTCTCTGATATCAACATTTTCTTGGTGAAATGCATCGATTTGTCTCTCTTCACTCTCCGTGAGCACTTTTTCTGTTGGCATTTTCCAGATTTATTGATCAAAACAACTAAAACAACGGAAAAATGTAAATGGTCTTATAGAAACTTGACAGTTGAAAATACGAAAACATTAACCGATTGCACACACACAAATGAAAATCATGCAGTGTATTGTAGTCACCAATATCCACAAGCCCGTATGCTCGCACCTTCCTCTTTACCCCGTCCATAAGGTTCTGTACAACGTCAGGTTGTAGTTTTTTTTTTAACAGAAATCCGATTTGACAACTTTTGGGTTCTTCCGGAGGGCCTGCTTCATAATCGCCCAATATTTCTCTATTGGGCGATGCTCCGGCGCGTTGGGCGGGTTCATTTCCTTTGGCACGAAGGTGACCCCGTTGGCTTCGTACCACTCCAACACGTCCTTTGAATAGTGGCACGAAGCGAGATCCGGCCAGAAGATGATCGGGCCCTCGTGCTGCTTCAATAGTGGTAGTAAGCGCTTCTGTAGGCACTCCTTAAGGTAAACCTGCCCGTTTACCGTGCCGGTCATCACGAAGGGGACGCTCCGCTTTCCGCAAGAGCAGATCGCTTGCCACACCATGTACTTTTTGGCAAACTTGGATAGTTTCTGCTTGCGAATCTCCTCCGGAACGCTGAATTTGTCCTCTGCGGAGAAGAACAACAGGCCCGGCAGCTGACGAAAGTCCGCTTTGACGTAGGTTTCGTCGTCCATTACCAGGCAATGCAGCTTCGTCAGCATTTCGGTGTACAGCTTCCGGGCTCGCGTCCCACCATGTTTTGCCTTTCGTCGCGGTTAGGAGCCTTCTGAACCTTGTATGTACGCAGGCCCTCCCGCTGCTTGGTCCGCTGGACGAATGAACTTGACAAATTCAGCTTATTGGCGACATCCCGGACCGAACTTCTCGGATCACGTCTAAACTGCTTAACTACGCGCTTGTGATCTTTTTCACTGACGGAGCATCCATTTTTGCCGTTCTTCACCTTCCGGTCGATGGTTAGGTTCTCGAAGTATCGTTTTAGTACTCTGCTGACCGTGGATTGGACGATTCCCAGCATCTTACCGATGTCCCGATGTGACAACTCCGGATTCTCGAAATGAGAGCACAGGATTAATTCACGACGCTATTTTTCGTTCGACGACATTTTTCCAAATTTACGAAAAATTGACAGTGAAGCATGGCCAACGTGATCTATACACTCTTATCTGATTATAAGCGAAAGCTGAAGATATAATTCCTAAAAATTAAATTTCTACAGCGTTTTTTCCGTGATGCAGTTTGATGTGACACACCCTTTATATATATATATATATATATATATATATATATATATATATATATATATATATATATATATATATATATATATATATATATATGTATATATATCTATATATATATATATATATATATAAGGGTGTGTCACATCAATTGAAAATGGTGCATACCCCACGAGAGCAGCTGTGACGGAGTGCGCGTCAAGTTGGAGGGCGCTTCCTAATCGGTGCACGTCTCGACAGGTGAGAAATCCCGCGAGGGTGACTGTGACGGGTTGCGCGTCAAGTTGGAGGGCAATTCCTAATCGGTACACGTCTCGACGGGTAAATGGATGCCTGCGAAGAGGACATAAGCGCAGTGGAATGAAAAGCGAATAGAGAGAAAAAATGTTGAGAAAAAGGGAAGGACAACGCTAGTCAGCGTTGAAAACTCGAAGAGTGCATGAGCACAGCCGCCCCCTGAAGTAGTCGCCTAGATGTGGTCCCAGGGGGAATAAGGCAACGAGTAGAGGGCTTGGTTTTTGTGGGTGCGATCCCCACTCGACGTCTGGGTTAACCCTTCCCAGATAAGGCTGGTAGAGCGTTCCTCACCTCTTTAAAAAAAAAAAAATATATATATATATATATATATATATATATATATATATATATATATATATATATATATATATATATATATATATATATATATATATATATATATATATATATATAAATGGATTGCTGTCTGTCTGATTCTTATGGACTCGGAAACTACTGAACCGATCGACATGAAAATTGGTATGTAGGGGTTTTTGGGGCCGGGAAAGGTTTTCGTGATACTTAGAGACCCCCCCTCTCTAACGGGGTGCTACCATGCAAATGATACACAAATATCTGCATTACTCGAGAATTAATCAAGCAAATGAAACGAAATAATGCATATGGAGGTTTTAGGATGCAATAAATGTTTCTATGGTGGCTCGACACTCCTCCCCCCTCTCTTAGGGTGGGCTGTCATACAAATGAAAAACAAATTTTTGCATAACTCGAAAACTAATCAAGCAAATAGAGCCAAATTTGGCTTGTGATGATTTTAGGAGGCACGAAACGTTTCTATGGTGAATAGACACTCCTTTCTCCTCTCTAAGGGGAGAAAAGGGCAGGGGTCTGTCTTTATTCTCTCATATTTTCTGTATCAAACATTTATTCCATGTAACGGAGAAACATGTTATTTGCAAGTGGTTGAAAAATCTTGAACGAGAATTGTGTCTGAAAATAATCTGATATTATAATGATGAGTTTTGGTAGAAGTCCTAGGATTTTTTTAGTAAAAGGTAAATTCAACGGGGTCGATTAGATGATCAGTCAATGAACAGTTCTGCGATTGGACTCATGAACTTGCGCTTAGTAAGAAAACGTGAATGTTTGAAGGCATTGGTAACAAAAAACAAATTTTGGACGGGATGAAGTTTGCAGGGTCTGGTAGTTCCAAATAAAATCGAACTAAAATTTCAGATTTCAAAAATTTGTATTTTTGATTCGAATGAAAGTTTGTTTTCCGTTTGGCTTGGTGGAAATATAAGTTTTCCACAGCATTTGAAACTTTTGAAAAAGGCGAATTGATTTTATTAAGATAAATCTTTGATAATTTATATCTCAAAAATTATGAGTCCTACCAAAATAGTGTCTTAGAAATAGTTATAGAGTATTGATGTCCAAACGTAAAACAAATATACACTGAGACAAAAAATTAGTACTTTTTTTATTTGCAAAAAAACTTTAATTTACAATATCTAAAACATATACATTTTTAATTTTTTTATTTTTTCATATAGTCATATGGAAAATTCAAAAAATAGATACAAAATGGCAAAAACTATTTTTGTGGAACTTTGTGGAACATCATATTTTAATCAATTTGTATGTATTTTTGTATGTTAACAATCATTTTTATCCACAAGTTATGAACCCTGATGTGATTTAAAATAAAAAAGCAGCCATTCTCGAGATATTTGAAAAAAACATTTCAATTTTATTGTCTTTTTCAATTTTAATTTTTTTGAAATCTGTATATGTATTTTTTAATTTTTTTTTTCAATTTTTTCATATTAAATAGAAGTCACTCTCGAGATATTGTAAAAAATTTCTAATTCATTGTCTTTTTTATGGTAAATAGGCTCTTTTAATATGTTTGTCGTGTTTTACCGCCATGTTCATAAAATTTTATGCATTTGCTTATAATTTTCAAAAACTTTTCCAAATACATCATTAAGGTAAAACTATATGTTTTGGAGTTACGTTGAAAACATTTTAAGACATGTGGGTTAATATAAAACGTAACGTTGATTATTCTATGATATGTCCAGAATCAAACAAATCGTAGTCAAAGCTCGTTTTAAATTTTCGTCCAGACTTTTAATATTTTTTACTATAAATCAACATAAAGTCTAATGAAGCATACTGCAAATTAAATGATTTTATACCATATGAATTGACTTGTTACCGCGTATTATACAACAAAATATCTCTCGTTGTTCTGTGACTTCTCTCAATAACAGAAAAAAAGTGTTCTGTCAGGCATCCAATGTGTTTCACATCAAAAATTTTTGCACTACAAAAAATTAAAATATCCTGTCCAACATGACCACGATCAACGCCCTTGCATCGCTGCTCGATGCCGATGTCAGCCCGCTGGTGGTCGCACATCACTCAACCTATCTGAATCACCGCCCGATGACGCTTGTTTTGATTAAGCAAGCCTCGGTTGACCCCAATTTCCGGCCGATGAATTCTGCCGCAATTAATATTAATGACCTTCTCCGGGGTTGGCTGCCCTCGGGAAGGACCATCGAACGTATCACGACATGGATTCCTGCCAATTCTCTGCTGAATTATTCACCAGCTCATAAAACAAGCGGAATACACATGTCACAAATCTGAAATTATAAGTGTTATTTGGGTTTTTTTTTGTTTTAACTTCAGGAAGCATTTCAAATAGTGAAAGATTGATTTCGTTGGAAACGTTTCTAAAAAACATCTTTTGTTGACATCTGCAACCATTCGTGCCAGTCAGAGAACGCAACCGGGAAGAAGATAATAAGGCAAAAGGATCACACAACATATTCCACATTCCAATCAGAATGGGTCGCTCGTGTCGTGAAAGTATGTAATTAATTATTTTTCACAACTAATTAAAAACTGGTAAAGAAGCTGTCGAATCGGGAGCGTCTTCTGGATGCGCTTCCGAAGACGTGCGTGCGCCCAAACCTTCCCGGTGACAATTTATCAGAACTCATCAAAATCACGTACTTACGGTTGATTGCCTGCGTTTTTTTTTCGGGTTGAGCGATGAACCATAGTGATGTTCAATTATTGACGGTTTTTGCAACGAGGCTCGGATGGATCTCCCCTTTTCATCGTCGTGTTTGAGCTGATTTTGGCACCCCTCGCACCTCCCTTCACTAACTGTATTCGATTGGGTCAATTGAAATATAGTAATAAATATTCATTGACGCAGAAGCTGCCAATGCTCTTCGCAGGTCGCAGGTCCATCATACATATGTGATACGACATGGCACCGGGAGCACCTTACATTGTTTCGAGGGTCCCGCATCGATATAATTAAAAATTACGCATTGAACTGCTCTCTTCGTGCCCAGGAGCGCGACGCCCCGTGCCGATTTTCAATTTTCGTGAAAGTTATTCAGGTTTTTTCGACCCGCGCTGCTAGGAGAGCCAATCCGACCAGATGAGCAGCATCGCTTTTCGTAGCGGAATTGATTGAATGCGTTTTCATGTTGGACCAGTTTTTTTTTTCAAAATATTTTTTCGTATGACGAGCATCAATTTGGAGATTGTTTTGGAAAATGAAACACACCGAACGGGAATCAATAAGAGTCAGTTCAAAAATGCCGGTATGTTGGGCGTTTTTTTTTCTCTTTATTCATGGTTCTGAATGATTGGGTACCAGCCGCTCCTGATTCCGGATTCTGGAGCGTCTGGCATTGATGATGGGGATATGAATGAATGTCGTGTTGAATGTGGGCCAACTTGCCGTCAAGAGGAGCATACGAAGCATATCATTCCGAGGATCCGCTGCTCCGTTGTTATCCAAAGCTGGACAGATAAAAAAAGCAACGACCGGAGTGGAGTAAATAAACGAGACATTAATCAAAATCACATTAAAAAGGGACTGATCCGCATTTGGAGAGGTTTTCACCACATTCACCACATTGCAATGGGGTAGCAGATGGCTGTATTTTGCGGTTCTATGCCAGGAAGTCAGGATATTGGTCAGAACGCAAATTCACGTCAATTCATCGTGTCAGGTTTCAAATCTATATAATTTGAATTTTTATTTATTTATTTATTGTCGTCAATTTAAAATTGTAGACCGATATATTCTTAATACTACTTAAAACTACTTACTTAAAACTGGAAAAAACTAAATAAACGGGTTGGATAATTTATCCGTTTAATTTAGAAGAGGATTTTAACAAGTTACATTATCAAAAAAAAAAAATATTTATTTATTTCGTCAAACCAGCGTAGACTAAATATGCTGCTCAAATATTGCAGTGAAATTTAATTAGGGGAGCCGCGGGTAAGACGGACAGTGGGGGTATGACGGACAGGTGGTTGATTTGTATAGTTGCATTATGAATTTCAAATTTCTGTTGATGGGAAACCCTTCTACATGCTGTTCTATAATATTAGGCTGTCAAAAAAGTCCTGCGGTATTTTTTTTTTAATTTTCATTTGTTCATAACATTAGTTACAATCATCTGTTTTAAGTTGCGCCGTTTTGTTCGATGACTTGTTCCCAACGAGATGCCAACTTCATAATACTCCTGTTATAGAAGCTCGCTTCCTTATTGGCAAAAAAACTCGGATAGCCAATTTTCACAGGCCTCTTTTGTGGCTAACTTCTGACTACCTAGCTCGTTCGCCATGGACAAAAACAGGTGGTAGTCACTTGGTGCAAGGTCCGGACTATACGGCGGATGCAAAAGAACCTCCCATCCGAGCTCCCGGAGCTTCTGGCGCGTCACCAAAGAAGTGTGTGGCCTGGCGTTGTCCTGATGGAAGACAATGCGGCCTCTGTTTATCAAAGATGGCCTCTTCTTCATGAGTGCTACCTTCAAGCGGTCCAGTTGTTGGCAGTACCGGTCCGAATTGAGCGTTTGGCCCTAGGGAAGCAGCTCATAATAGATTATTCCTTGACAATCCCACCAAACACACAGCAGAACCTTCCTGGCCGTTAATGAGGGCTTGGCCACCGTCTGAGCCGCTTCAGCGGGCTTCGACCACGACCGTTTGCCACTTTTCATCGCCAGTCACCATCCGCTTCAGAAACGGGTCGATTTTGTTGCGATTCAGCAGCGATTCACATGCGTCGATACGGTCAAAGATGTTTTTTGCGTCAACGTGTGTGGCACCCATACATCGAGCTTCTTTGTGAATCCAAGCTTCTTCAAATGGTTAATAACGGTTTGATGACTTATCCCCAGCTCTTGGCCGATGCTACGGCTGCTACTATGCCGGTCTTTCTCGGCTAATTCAGCGATTTTGTTGCAAATTTTCGACGACAGGCCTTCCGGAGCGTGGCGCATCTTCGACGACCTCTACACCAGAACGAAAACGTTGAAACCATCGTTGTGCGGTGGAAATCGAAACTGCACAAATTTTATTGGCAGCTTGAGATGCATTTTTGCCTTTGTCATAGTAGTACTGTAAAATATGTCGGATTTTCTCTTTATTTTGCTCCATATTTGCGACACTATAACTCACGAACGACTTAACCAAACAAAACACTGTCAAGGACTATATTATAGCGCGCAAAAATACCTTTCCAACAAGCTATAATATGACTCGATACAATGAATACAACTAGAACTACGCGCTTACAATGACACCTCGCGGAAATACCGCAGGACTTTTTTGACAGCCTAATATTCAAACCATCTTATGACAATGAATACTGATCAAAAGTGGAATAGAGACACAAAAACCGAAAATCGAACATGATTCCGCGTGTGGATGTAATTTTTGCGACTTCGATATTAAGCATTTTGAGTGGTTTAATTGCAAAATTGAATTCGCTGATGGTTATATTTCGATTTGTGAGTTGACAGAGAATCAATATTAGGTATGTACGGAAAAGTAAATTCATTCGTGATGGAAAGTGAAGGGAAGAAGGGATTGAACTCTTTTTTATATTGCTTTCTATTTTTGTTCTATTTCAGTTACTGGGCGCACAAACACTGAGAGAGAGAGTGAAATTATTCCTCTCGCTTGCGAGAAACCTCTACGCTTCGTATATTATGAACCTGTCCATATCCCCCCCCACTACATGTCCATTATAACCGCACCGATAAAAATGTTCGGGTACTTTTCGGCTTGATTTAATTTCAGTAAAAAACATTGAAAAACATATTTTTATAAAACACTAACTGACCCGGCAAACATCGTCCCGCCCAAAATTAGTTTTTTGTTACCAATAGCAATAAAAAAAATCAATACCTTCAAACATTCACGTTTTCTTACTAAGCGCAAGTTCATGAGTCCAATCGCAGAACTGTTAATTGATTGATTTTCTAATCGACCCCGTTGAATTTACCTTTTACTAAAAAATTCCTGGTATTTCTAACAAAACTCAACATTATAATATCAGATTATTTTCAGACACAATTCTTGTTCAATATTTTTCAAACACTTGCAAATAACATGTTTCTCCGGTGTTTTAGGCGAGCGACCATTTCCCTGTCCGGTGGGATTGAGAGAGAAGACGGCGAGCGATCAATTCTCTGTCCGGTGGCAGAAAAGAAAGGGGATTGAGAAAGGGGCGCATAGTGTTCTGGCGAGCGACCATTTCTCCGTCCGGTGGCAGAAATAAAATCGGGTTGGGGATAGAAGAGCAAAGTGTTTAGGTGAGCGACTATTTCCCTGTCCAGTGGTAGAAAGGAAATGGGATTTAGAGAGAAGAGCATTGCGTTTTAGGCGAGCGACCATCTCCCTGTCCGGTGGCAGAAAAGAAATGGGACTGAGAGAGGGGCGCATAGTGTTCCGGCGAGCGACCATTTCTCAGTCCGGTGACAGAAAAGAAATCGGATTGGGATAGAAGAGCAAAGTGTTTAAGTGAGCGACCATTTTGCTGTCCGGTGGCAGAAAAGAAATGGGATTGAGAGAAAAGAGCATAGTGTTCCGGCGAGCGACCATTTCTCTGTCCGGTGGCAGATAAGAAATCGGGTTGGGATACGTGTTTAAGTGAGCGATCATTTCCCTGTCCGGTGGCAGAAAAGAAATGGGATTGAGAGAGAAGAGCATAGTGTTCCGGCGACCGACCATTCCCCTGTCCGGTGGCAGAAACGAAATTGGATTGAGAGAGAAAAGCATAGTGTTCCGGCGAGCGATCATTTCTCTGTCCGGTGGCAGAAGAGAATTGGGATTGAGAGAGAAAAGCATAGTGTTCCGGCGAGCGATCATTTCTCTGTCCGGTGGCAGAAGAGAATTGGGATTGAGAGAGAAAAGCATAGTGTTCCGGCGAGCGACCATTTCCCTGTCCAGTGGCATAAAAGAAATGGGATTGAGAGAGAAGAGCAAAGTGTTTAGGTGAGCGACCATTTTCCTGTCCGGTGGCAGAAAAAAAATGGGATTGAGAGAAAAGAGCATAGTGTTCCGGCGAGCGACCATTTCTCTGTCCGGTGGCAGATAAGAAATCGGGTTGGGATACGTGTTTAAGTGAGCGATCATTTCCCTGTCCGGTGGCAGAAAAGAAATGGGATTGAGAGAGAAGAGCATAGTGTTTAGGTGAGCGACCATTTTTCTGTCCGGTGGCAGAAAAGAAATGGGATTGAGAGAAAAGAGCATAGTGTTCCGGCGAGCGACCATTTCTCTGTCCGGTGGCAGATAATCGGGTTGGGATAGGTGTTTAAGTGAGCGATCATTTCCTTGTCCGGTGGCAGAAAAGAAATGGGTTTTATAGAGAAGAGCATAGGGTTTTAAGCGAGCGACCATTTCCATATCCGTGGCAGAAAAGAAATCGGATTTAGAGAGAAGAGCATAGTGTTCAGGCGATAGTGTCCGGAGCTGCCAAACTTTTGATTGGTGGTGAAAGCTGCTTTATTCGCCTTTAGAATTGGAAAACTTAACCTAATCTCTCAGCCATAAGAAAAGCTATTTTGGGCGCGGTCAACGTCTCTATCGACTGGTTGCTAGCTGTATGGCTGCTAAATCATTATTGAATGCTGTTCTGTTGTGTTCTTGTTTTATAAGGAACTTCAATCCGAAGGTCATTTGTCCTTTGAATGCTACTCGCTGCTGAGCTAACTAGTGTATCATTAAGAGATGGGGTTTGTGATGCAGTTTTTATTTCTCAAATGTGTATAATACTAGCTGACCCGGCAAACGTTGTATTGCCATAAAAAATATTTCTAGTGAACATGTTGGTTGTTAAATATAAAAAAAAGACGGGTGGGTAATGTCGGGGACATAACCGGAGTGACGTAGGACTATACAAAGGGGACAGCTTTTGTTAAATATATATTTTAAATATATTGTTTTATTTTCTTCTTCTACGTAAATACCTACCTATCTACCTGAAAAATGGATTAGTTTACTGTTTACTCTTTATGAATATGTTGATGGTTCTGAAAAGAACCTTTGGTGTTGTGTTTTTGTTATCACTCGATATTCCCATCTAGTTCGGTTAAACCTTCCTGTTTAGCTATTGCGTTTGCCACTCGCCACGGCTTTCACAGTTGGAAAATTTCTTCCCATCCAGCTTGTGACATATTGTTCAGTAAATTACATTTAATGCGACGTGCCGGAGAAACACTTTGCCACTCACTGAAACTAATTGTTGCCTTGATGAGCGCCGAACCGAAGCTGCTCTGTTCTTGATGCGGGGTTTCTGATTGTCGTGAGCAGCTTTGCAAGCCAACTCGAACACTCCGACGGCCGAAACTCTATAATCGCTGTTAGGTATACTGGTGCTCCGGCACCAATCCGTTCGGCCTAGTTACCCTTGCGGAGCAATCAGTGAATGCGACCAACAGGGAACTGGAGACCTTCACGGTTGGAGTGAGACTTTGATTTTCCCTTAACTTGTAATCTTTTGTTACGTCCACGATGCCGATGCCGTACAACCACACGGGTTTACGGTTTGAAAGAAAATAAGATATTTTTTTGGGGTCCGCGTGTATAAACTCTAGCGGTACACACTCACAGGATAGAGACAAAACGGCAGACTCAGCCAGAGGGGCGAGTCCAACGAGACGAACGAATGAGCGTTAAAAGGGAGCGATGGCAAAAAAATACATTCATTACGATTTGTTCGCTCGTTGGATTCACATGCAGGCTAAAAAGGGTCCTTTTCAGGATCACAAAATTATCTTCAATCTAAAGAGTTTATTGTTTTGTTATCACTCGATATCCCCATCTAGTTCGGCTAAACCTTTCTGTTTAGCGATTGCATTTGCCACTCGCCACAGCTTTCACAGTTGGAAAATTTCTTCCCATCCAGCTTGTGACATATTTTACAGTAAATTACATTCAATGACATGTCGCATTACCACCACTCAGTATCGGATTGGAGGTAATTTTAACCTGTAATTGAACATTTGCGATGACAGTGGTACAGTGTCGACTTTCAATGTGGGGTCATAATTTGGACCCCGAACTCTATGTTTACAAAAATGTCCAACTAAATATGTCGCATTACAGGTCCGCCCAATTAGCTAAATGTCGAGATAAGTTTAAATTACTGTACTTTCAATCTAGAAGCAATTTAAGAATTGGTGAAAATCAATAAACTCAGACTAACTGCCAAATTCACATACTCATCATATCCTGGCAAACAAATTATGAAAAAATCAATTTGTGTTTTATTATAATTTTGGATAATGTTTTAGAAAGCATTGAACTGTATTTCCTAAACTCTTTTTTGGAAGGTTTAATGGCCCTGAAAAGCGCCTTGTTTTATGGAATGGTTCCAATTTAGAAAACTTAGTACTCGTGGTTTTGAAAAAACCATTTCGAACGCCCTCGATGCCGCCTTGTTCTGGATTTACCACCAAAGCAGATTATATAAAGAACAAACTTTTTTCTTCTGCTACCTGATGCCGTTTTACGATTGCGTTTGCCACTCGCCACTCGCTGCAACTGCCTGTTGTCTTGATGTCCACCGAACCGAATGTGTTCTGTTCCGAATGCGGGTTTTCTTATCGTCGCGAGCAGCTTTGCCAGCTAACTCGAACATTTCGGCGGCCGAAACTATATAACGCCGGCTAGGTGGACTGGTGCACTGGTACTAACGCGCTCGGCCTAGCTACTCTTGCGGGGAACTTCAGATCAACACGGTTCGAACCGGATTTTGCCTTTCCCTTCACTTTTCCTCCTTTACCATGTTCAGACATGGCTGCTTGGGTTGGTTTGTTGATGTGTTGTGATGCGAACCGATGTGGTGTACGGTTTGAATGAGAATGATCGTTACGGCAGCGGAGCGGGGATTTTTAAGCTGACTGGCTGGCTCGAGAATTACGCATGTGTGAGACTGCGACCAATGTTTCGTTCATTTTTTTCTTTTTCCTTTCCAATCGTGCTTCATTCTATTTCGCTGCTGCTCTGGTTGCCCGTTTTGGTCGGTACGATTTGAGGAGCACAAAATGGACCAATCAAAAATGGGCACATAGTGCATTTTGACAATGCTTGATATTTCACAATTATTCAATTATTTATCTCAAGAAAAATGAAATGTTATTCGTTATGATAGATGCGTAGATATATTTCCTATCAATTGGTGCAAAAACCTTTGCGATCTATTGAAAAATGCTCGAGTTATAAGCATTTCAAATCTTGCATTTTTTCCTACTTGTTCAGTGCCTAGATTTCCATTTCACCCCCTATATCTTCCGGTTAGACGTAGTCCTACGTCAACACTAATGTATTGTAAGTGCGTTTAAGCGTTTTAACGATCTACATATACGTGAAACGTTCGTTACTATTGTGTTTGACATACCGAGGAATAGAGCGCCAAGTCGATGGCCACCGACAAAAATTGAAAAAAAAAAAACACAAACCATTCTTTGTGTTCCAGTCCCGGTGTATTTCATTAACGAATCTGAAGTGAAAATAGGAATATACTTTTGTCGCTAGTAGACAAATTGTCGTAAAGTAGACAAATTTAATGAAGAATATAAATATAAATTTCGTTGTTGCAAATGTATTTGTTGCTCTTCATCGAACCACAGAACTCAACATTAATATGAGCATTGAATGTTTTGCTCAGCTGAAGCGAATATGGCACTGCCGAACGATTTTCCATGTCAATGTTTGCGTTGTTAATTTTTATGAATGATTGTATGTCATAATCAGTTTATAGTCGCCTGAGACGAACCAGCCCAAGAGACTGAAAGTCTCAAAAATAAAGAATAATAAAAAAAAAGTTTTTAGTCGTTGATATATTGGACATCCACCTAAGGTTGCGGTCGTGTCGTTGGTGAATTCTTTGAGAAAATGCGTTGTATACTTTCCATCTGCTATGCAAGGCTATATAAGTTTTAGATTACCGCACGGTCATGAACCATGTTTGTGGTAACAATATCGAACAATAAAAGCAATTTTATGTTGTTGAAATTTGAATGAAAATTTTTATTCCATGTTGTTTTAATACTTAGTAGACATAGTCCTGACCCTATCTTAACAATTATCTATTGATCTCCTTGCATTTCAACCAAAATATTCAAAATATGAAATAATTATCAGAGACTATTCTTGTTCAAGATACTTGAAGAGAATGTATTATTCTGCTACACAGAACACACAAAAGAGCCATATTCCATTTTTGTTTTGTTTTAGAAGCGTGTTTATTTTACTCGAAAATTCATAACAATTTACGCTTCACAGAAATGGAACACGAAGCTCAATGACTGGAATTTTTGAGGAAATTGCACTATAGATTTCCTCAGGGCGTATTTTGTCGATTATCCAAATTAAAAAAGTGTATATGAGGTAATCTTAGTTTTTAGTAATTTTGCCATCCAGCCGAATACATTCAGCAAGGTGTGGAACCGAATATATGTAACGTTGTAATGAAGCTCGTTCTACCTTTTTATTATTTTTTTTTGTTTGTACACACGTTTTGTAATATCATGACAATGCATGTGTTTAGATCTGATAATATCAAAGGCTGCGTCGGCGTTGCTCATGGTATCGTCTGGCAAGTGAGTGTATTTTTCCTCACACCGCTTCTGATTGTTCAGAATCGCAGTCTCTTGCTCTCTACCTCTATATCGTTCGCAAGTCATTCTACGTTGGAATGGTGAACGTTAGGATCATTAGAAACATTAGTACCATTGATTAAGAAGATGGAGAGTGTCGTTTGAACGGTGGGTGTCAACGATCACAATTTCTCGCGTCACTGTGCAGTCGCCTACCATGACTCCAGCAATGTATTCAGCGACATATGCATTGAATGTATACATTGATTAGAATTGATGAAAATAACGTGATTGTCACCTTGCAAACTGAGCATGTATGATATGCAGAATTTCAATAATTCATTATGTTTATTCAAAAAGTCTTCCAGCTCGCTGCCAATACGCATGGCTTTAGCCGAATTAAGGTTATTGGCGCATGTGAGGATGAATGTTCAATGAAGGGAACTTGGCGCCATATGTCATTTAACAACGTAAATAAATTCGCTCTCTTTGAAAAACAAACAACGGGTCGATTATTTGAATATTATTTATACCAAAATACTAAAATCGCGATTAAAAATAGGTGTTGTGCCCACTGTTATTTTTTTGGTTTTGCGGTGTAATGCCTAGTTGACATTAGGAGCCGAACCCCGTCGCTGACAAATGCGATTAAGCGTGGAAACACACTAGACGGCTCTACCGCGCGATTTTCACAATGACAAGTCGCAGCAGGAACTCGATGTAAAACACATTCAGCGGCTTTCGACGGTTTCACTATCTGCCATTATTATATGTTTATAGACGGATGCAAGACGATTCTATGGTACAAGGTACAACTGTTTGGACAGTAAGTGGATTAGAGAGGCGGTATATAAAGACAGAATGATGGGAAACGGAAGAGGGGATGTTTACCTGAGCGAGAGGGAGAGAGAACTTGATCACAAACGTCTGAAATATTGCATTTCTCTACAATTTGGATGGAATACGATTATCCGCAGCTACATGACCGCAGAGTGGAATTCACGTATTGGTTCACCTGAGAGTACATTTATTATTGCCTTGCTTTATTTTCACCTTTCAAAAGCGCATAAACACTAATACTCTCACAAAACCGTTGCGGCGCATCATCTCCATCGAGCCACCGCAGCGAATGGGGAACCGTACAACAGTGATTTTAGAATCGTACACACCCGCCCCGCCTTGTGTGTTTTATATCATACACATTCCATTATCGAGGCTCCGCGGCGGTTTGTCATTGCAAAATCCGCGCGGGAGAGCCGTCCAGTGTGTTCCTACGCTAACGCTTGCACCAACACAAGCGCGCACTGGCCGCGACGGCGGTCGGTAGCATAGTTAACTCTTTCTGTCTATACAAGTCAGTCGATGTAATGTGGTCTTTGCTAGAAGTTATGCGCAATAAAATTAGCCCATGTAGCTCAGACGAGTTTGTAGTGCTGTGCTGAATAAATTTATGGTGCTTTGCATAAAACGCTTGGAGTGGATCCGGAAAGAAAAATCAACACAACGTAGGGTCCGGTTACCGCTCGACGGTACAATAGGAGATGGTTTGTTATATTTGATCAGAACTCACAAAAACGTCCAAAATTTGTGCCTCTACACTAGAATATCCCCTTTATACCGCTAAGAAATTAGTCAAGACGAAGCATCACGAAAGGCAGGAATAATAGCGCTAATAACTCCGTCACAATACTCAATGGCAAAACATATAGAAAGAAATAGAATAGACACATAATAGTTCAGTGTATTGTATTGGTTTATTGCTCTCTCTATTATGAATTCATGTACTTTCGACATGAATTAGAGCTTAAGTTTAGTTTTGAAGCGATCACGACTTGTAACCATCCGGATTGCAGGTGGTAGTGCGTCAAGACGAGACAGTTCATAGTAAAAAAATGCGTTATTTGCGATGCGAACAACATCGGTAGTCGGTCATTTACTTTCAAACATCGATTTTGCAACACTTTTGGCCTTGTTTTGCATGCATGTCCCTTACTAAAATTCTATGTTGTATTAGATGTACCAGTAAGTTTCTTCGGTTTTACAACAGTTGGCGTAATTGGATTATTATTCCAGTGAATCAAATTTCCAGACATTCGTTGGAAGGCTACTGTTATTGCGCGGCTTTTCAGTTTATGTCAAAAAGATGAAGCGTAAACAACTTAGTACTTTGCCACTTCGAATATGCCGGATTTCGTACCAACCGAGTGTTATTGCGGGGAGTGTTATTTCATTACTTCCATATGAAGAGAAAAGCTGCGGAAAGTCATCGCATTTTGGTGGAAGTTTATGGTGACCATGCTCCAACAGAGCGAGCGTGTCAGACGTGGTTTGCGCGGTTTTGAAGTGGTAATTTTGACTTGGAAGACAAAGAACGTTCCGGACCACCAAAAAAGTTTGGAGATGAAGAATTGGAGGCTTTACTCGATCAAGATCCGTCACAAATGCAACAACAACTTGCAGATACACTTGGAGTAGCTCAGCAAACCATATCCGATCGTTTAAAAGCAATGATAATGATTCGAAAGATAGGGCATTGGGTGCCGTATGAATTGAAGTCACGAGACGTCGAACGACGTTTTTTCACGAGTTTTTTTTTTTGGATCGAATCGTTACTGGCGATGAAAAGTGGGTCCATTGCGACAATCTCAAACGCAGGGCAACGTATGGATACCCCGGCCATGCATCAACATCGACGACCACGCGGAATATTCACGGCCAGAAGGTTATGCTGTCTATTTGGTGGGACAAGCTGGGTGTGGTGTACTATAAGCTGCTAAAACCGAATGAAACCATTACGGGGGATCTCTACCTATCGATTGATGCATTTGAGCCGTGCGCTGAAGGAAAAACGGGCACAATACGAGCAAAGACACGATAAACTTATTTTGCAACACGATAATGCTCGGCCGGAGGTCCTATCCCACCCGCCGTATTCTCCAGATATTGCTCCATCCGATTACTACCTTTTTCGATCGTTGCAACATGGCCTGGTTGACCAGCACTTCTCCAATTTTGATTAAGTCAAAAAATGGATCGATTCGTGGTTAGCCGACAAACCGGCCGATTATTTCCGCAAAGAAATCCGTGAATTGCCAGAAAGATGGGAAGAAGTTCTGACTAGCGGTGGGCAATACATTGAATATTTAATTTGTACCATTTTTGCAGAATAAAGCATTAATTTTTGAGAAAAAGTCACAGAAAGGTTGTGATCGAGATACGACCTCATAGTTGACGTAGGATTCCGTTAGGCTTTCTGTTGATTTGAAAGGGCCGTTTTGTTTGGTTGTTGGGTATTGCTCCACCAGTGTTCACAACCGAGTGATGATGCCAGAAGGATGGTAATTGGTCGTTAGATGGTGCGTATCAGATAGAAGATGCCGAAGTGGAATGAGATATGATGAAAACCGCCCTCTGTGACCCTAGACGGCATCTCCTGTGTTATGTATGGATGAAATAAAGAAAAAAAACTTATCAATGTTATATAAGATAATTATCAATACCGAACACAATTATCAATTATTCTCATCTGTAAAAGCATGTTACTTGAATATAGAGAAACATATTTGAAATGGAAAATAATCCTACGTTAAAAAACGAAGAAACTTACCGGCAGGGTTGCCAACTATAATTTTCAAAAATCAGGAAGAATGAAAATAAACATCAAGAAAAAATCAGGATAGTTTGGATTGGGTTGTCCAGAATTTTTGGGAAAACAAAAGCATCATTCTTGAAGACAGGCAAATATTTATTTATATGTTTTATATGCACAGTTGATCTTTCCCTATCCTCCCAGAACAGAACGAAAACTGTTGAAGGTATTTTTTACGCTGTCCATAAAGTCGAAGTTTTTTTCCCTTGAGAGAACTTTGCAGGGACCTGAACTTGTGATAATCCGATGGTGCAATACTCGGTTAGTTTAGCTAGTAGCACAGTACCTCCAAGCCAGACTTCGAATAAGTGTAACATTGCTCTTATGGGGCACGATGTCTATCACATTGACTAATTCTGTTTGTCCTAATTTTTGAATCATGCCTATTGTACTTCATATAGAATGTTCCAAATGTATGTAAAGCTGTTATCCTAGAAGTTTAATGCTGGAGTGAGAGAAAGAAGATCTCTCAATACTATCCTAAATGCCCATTCATTCAATTCACTTTGACGGTATTGAGCTTCATGTTCTGTCATTTTGAAGCGAAAATCATAATGGATTCTTCAGGTTTTTATAAACGATGTTTTTTAAATTAAAAAAAATCGAGGGGTTATATCCGAGACAAGACCACATAGGACGTAGGACTATGCAATTTTTTTTTTGAAATTTGTTATTATATTTGCGAGTAAGTTGAAAGTTTGTAAATAACTCTTTAGTAAAAATTCCGGGGACCCTAAAAAGGTTTAATGGCTTTCGTGGTTTTGTAGAATCATTTCGAGAAGCAACGATTCTTTCTTGCATTTGCGAGAACAATACACTAATTGGTCATATGTCGCAATTTGTTTCTTTATATCAGTACACGCATTGCACTGAGTATTTAACGAGAGGCATCTTCCGTGCATCTCCATTCAACAAGCTTCAAACACACGTCTAACAGATGAACACAGTTGCAGTGATAAAAATGGAACACCGAAACACACTTCATGTGAAATATTCGCTTGCGTTCCCAGCTCGAGGGGAAACATGAAACAAAACGAGCAGAATAAGCGAACCTTTGTTGTTTCAGGCACAGAAGGATTCTGACTAGCGACGGCTAATTTATTATGCAAGGGTGGAGTTTACTTCGCAAATAATCTCTTTCCGCTATCCCCCTTCGTTGTTTTTATTCTAGCGGTTTCATAAGTTGCCCGATGTTGACAGCTCTGTTCGGGAAATCACATAAATGGACAGAACGGATGTATGAGGAAATGGGAATGCTTCCAATTTTCATAAATTTAACCCATATATGGACTATGGGATTGTAATGTATAGCATATCAAACAAATCTTAGAAAATTTCCGTTTCGATTGGTTAACACGTTCGCAGAAAAAAAAAGTTATAAAAGGTAACTTTATTTCATGAAAACGTGACCTGTTTTCTGATTTGTCACCCTTAATGTAAGACGTAGTTCTACGTCAAAATGTGCATGAGATTTTACTTTTCCCTTTCGAATATGTGTTATTCGTAACAGAGTAACTTGTTTTTACGAACATTGTAGAAAATATTTAAAAAAACTGTATCTGATGATTTTATATTATTTTTTGTGAAATATCAGAAAATGTATAGACAAATTCAAAAAAGGTTCAAAAAACATCGAGTAATTATTTCTATTCAAAGCTATCTGATTTTTCTTCCAACTTCAAACTTTTATAAATGTCAACAATGCACCTCCGATTACTCTAATTGCTTTGAAATAAAAAAAAAAAAGGAATTGAAAAGTAAGCATCATACAAGTGCGAATCGGAGAGCTTCCCTAGGTGGACTATTCGTGATCAGCTCGAAAGTTTGGGATCCAAATCCCAAATCAGATTATCAAATCAGAAAGCACGAAACCGATTTTGAAATATTAAAATTTTAATGGAAATTTTTGCAGCATATTACACGTTTTCCTGACTCTTATTTAACAATTTGTCTATACATCCAATATTGTTACTGAAACTCTTCGTTATAAAATAAAAATGTCTCCAGATGCAATCTTCGTATGAGATTTTTTCACCACTGCACAATGGTCCAGGAGATGCATTTAAGTGGAAATTAGCATTTAGAGCTCGACAGTTATTCTCTAGACAAAATCTGTTTCAGACAAAGTTGTAACATATGCTCATTTTTATGTTATCAAAAATAGGGTGACAAAAATTGTCGACGAAATAAAAAAAAATAACTTTCTAATCTTTATAGATAGAGATAAACATAGTTCGACAATGTTGTAGTCCCAGTTATTTGAGACATCTTTGTAGAACAAAGTTTTTTTTTTCTATCTCTTGAAATAACCGATATAGCGCATTTTTTCTAAGTTACGTAAGGGTCGCCATGAAAAAACTGCCTTTTTGTTCTAACCTTTAAATTACGAATTATACATATTTTGATGAGATATTGACAAGTTCTGCATAGCAAAATGTTTATATTAGTAAGTTCTAAAAGTCTTCCGAAGACAGTTTGTATGTAGAATTTGAAATATAAAAGTTAGAGCAAAAACAGTTGTTTTTCATGGTGACCCTAACGTAACTTAGAAAAAAGGTGCTATATCGATTATTTCAAGAGATGGAAAAAAAACTTCAACTTCTATAAAGATTTTTTAAAAAACTGGGACTACAACATTGTCGAACTCTATCGAACTCTATCCATGAAGATAAGAAAGTTATATTTTTTATTTCATCGACCATTTTGGTCACCCTATTTTTCATAACATAAAAATGATCACTCTATTATATGTAACAACTTTGTCTAAGACAGTTTTTGTCTAGAGAATAACTGTCGAGCTCTAAATGCTAATTTCCACTTAAACGCTTAAACGCATCTCCTGGACCATTGTGCACTGCGAAAAAACTGTTTCTCATTTACATAGAATACTGATTAGATAAGGAGAAGTTATTTTTTATTTATAATTTTTATTTTATTTTTTTTCATTCCGCCTGAAAGTCAATTATTATATTTGACGCTCCCCGAACTCGTGAAAAGAAGCTCAAGGCCGTCAAGGTGAATTACGACAGCTCTCAGTTCCGACCAAGAAAACTTTGGCACTAATCCCATTATAATTAATGCGAATATTTTTTATTCTGATGAAGTGAATACAAAATATCAGGATAAATCAGGATCATTTCAATAAAATCATGGGAAATAGAGTGTTTGTCAGGATATCAGGGAACGTACCAAAAAGTCTGAAAAGACAGGAAGGTTGCCATCCCTGCCCGCCGGTACTCCTATTAGTTATGAATGTATGCATGCGAAATAGAAGTTTACTAAGGCCTTTTGGGCCACACAAGAGGACATTCTCTGTGAAATACCACAGAGCGATGAAATTTTGTTTTCTAAGCTATTAATATGGTACGTTCAGGATAAGTTGGAGTCTAGGCGTACATCAAAGTATTTGAAGCTTGGAACCTTGTTGATATTTGAAGTATTACTATAAGCTCTTTGCGGTCGGAATAAATTTCCTTTGAAAGAAACTCTATAATCTTTATAATAATATTTTGTTTATACCGAGTACATAGAGATTCATACAAACTCCGTATATATCCTTGAAAAAAAAAACTAAAATTCGTTTATAAATAGTGATTAGTTTCGATAAACAAGAAAATTTGTAATAGGCGCGAGAGTTAAATCAAGTGAAATTCCAGATACTTGTTTGAATGTAGGATCGAAATGGTCTCGTCTTCCTGAGTGAGTTCTCATCAGGGTTACCATATCTACAGAATAATCTGTATTTATACAGATTTTTCAGACTTTTTGAAACCATATATATGCTAATATCAAATGCATAGATTTTCGGGCTAGGTTGCATCGAAAATCTATATATTCCAAACGAAAATTAAAATGACAAATCCAGGCAACCATTGAATATGGGCAAATGAGCTTTTGTCCTTCAATATGTTTTGATGTTTTTTTTCCACCCAGTGTCATTTTCATCTTGATTATCGGAAACGTCAGAACTGAATTTCATTTCAGCCAAATGAATATCAGCTGTTGTTAACTTCTAACCTAAGGCTGCTGTGTGCGGTTGGGTTTTGCAGTTGACGGATGCCGTAATCAGAAATACCTTATGAAATTCCCGATGTCGCAAATGACTTGACGGTAGCTAAAACCACTCGTTGTATCCATTCTGCATATGCCGTTGCTACCGTCTCGCCAAATAAAATTTATATTGAACTTAAATTCACTGCCAGAACGAAGATCGTTTCGGATGTGATGAATATCAATTTGTTGCTTTTGATATCCAAAGTATAAATAACAGCGAAGTTATGAACCCTACTCAATGTCGCATTCATTCATTATAGCAAATTTGCTCATGCAACAGCGATATGAACAAAATGAACTCATTTGTTATTGTCATCAATATAATGACTGGAACAAAATCATATTCGTTTTTCGTGAATATTTGTTGATATTCTAAGACACTGGCGTGTAGTGCTGCTTGTTCAATCTATGGCGAAAATCTGCAAAAGTCTGCGTCATCAGGTAGCTTTACAATAAAGAAAATAACATTGTTTTTCTTTTTCCTACTGAAGCAAAGTGAATGCGAATTTTTACGTGAGTACCATCAACATTGTCAAATTCATAATAACTATGCCAATCAATCATACTCAACCTAACATTATGTTTCAAAATTGAACTTATAAGTTTTACCCTTTGTGGTCGTATTAAATTTCGACATTTGTGTTGTACTGGTTGCAATTATTTTTACTTGAAAAATCAGTGATGTATGACTTTGTGAGATTATGATATGAACAAAAATCCTTTTTTTTTTGTAAACCTCTGATAGGTATTTACTGAATAATGTTTTTATGTTTATGTTTAAAAATATTTGCTATAATTCTTCTTCGAATGATATTTTTCGCATGTATCACAAAAATAATTAGTTTGGCGTCTTTCGCCTTTTATCTTTCTGTTTGAACATACAGAACAATGCTTTTACATCTATCCAGTGCCGCAATACATGAAGTTTTCCATGAATCCTTTCCTCAAGCATGGACGACAACTTTTGTTTATGCTGAGTACCTTTATTAATTATTCATAGTAGCACCGTTTTGGTTCGTGAATAAGTTCATAAAGACATTAAAATTCGTTTAGAAGAAGTGTGAACTAATACATTATTGCAAAAATGAAAATATTAGTATACTTCCTTGCTGTGGTGGCTGAGAGCAAAGAAACGTCCGCAAAGGTTTTGTACAGATTTCGATTCAGATTTTCTGCGAAAAAACGCAGATAAAAAGATTTTTTGAGACCAAAAACACAGACTTTATTATGGCAACCCTGGTTCTCATATGAGTAAAAGATCCGAAAGAAAGAATTACTAAAAAAATGTCATCGTCACCATAACAAGACGATATAATATATCGGACAGTATCAGAAAAAGTGATATCTGATTGTGATACAATGCAAAATATACTCTGACAAAACAAAAACACGACGTCAATACCAGCTGTTACTAAATCATTACCCCCCTGATCGATATGCGGGGAACCAAAGCAGCACTGAACTGATTCAAGGCTCGGTACCGAGCGAAAGTCATTGCCAGCGCTTGTTGCTCACTTTATTTACGGCCAGAACCCGCCTTCCGAAGAGTAACAGCCTGGGCCTGAGAACAAAAAAAAGGAAAAATAAAAACTTATTTCGGAATTACAAAAAAATGCGGGCCTATCCCAGCCGTGGTGCCGGCAGGCCCAAGTCAATGGCCCCATTTGTAACAGAGAGGAAGAGTGCGCTCGCGCCTAGCACATAACTGAAACCATTTCCATTTGGCGAGGAAGTAACGAATAAACTCGACAAACAAATCGTTAACTCTTCTCGCTCTCGAGAATCAGCACCTGAACCGGCATGTTATGTGTTCAAGTTCAAAACCGCGGCTGGGGTGCAAGCGCAAGCCTTCAAGGAAGCCGTTGCCCGGAGGAAAATACTGGTAGAAATCCCAAAGAATCCTGTCCCCTCGCGGGAAGAACACTAACCCTCATAAAACGCGGAACGATACTCCGTGTTTGGGTGCGTATAAAGGAGCAGCTACGCGTCCTTCCCGAATGTGTGTCCCGAGGGGAGAGATGGAGGTCCCTCGTAACCATCTCGTTTCCGTGCTCCGTCGGCTCAGCGGAACGCAACTGAACTTGCAGCTTTCGAAAGGACAGGTGTGTTCAAAGTCATGTAACACGCCGTATGTGTGTAAAAGATCTTCTCTCCCTCTCGTTGCGCCAGAAAGTGCGCCAGAAATGAAGGAAGAAGGAAGAGAGCACCCCGAAAGGACAACCGTCAGTCGGCACAAGCAGTAAACCGAAAAGCCACACTGGAGAAGACATAAAATAATGATTTTAATAATATTCAAGAAAGTTGGCTGTTTGGCCAAGGACCCATGACCCATCGTGGCACGAGTAGACGCGGGGTGGTCGGTGGAAGGTGGTACGCGGCAGGTCCTGATGACCGTTTTTTTTACTGTATGCAATGCAGCACATGGCACATAGCGGCGGACACACATTGCTCGGATGGCACGAGCTCGACATCAGTCACTGCAAGCGACGAACCCGACCAGTAGTGAAAGCTGTCGCAGAAGCAAAGGGAAGGAAGGAAGCGGAGCAGGGCAGAGCTCGGAGTAGATAAAAATATGACTTCAGTTAATTCACTCACCGTTTAGGGAGTTTTGCGAACTGTGTTTCGCCAGAAATTGATTAGAATCTGGTCGCTAATTAGAAGCAATGGTGCACTACAACAAACTTTCTTCCTTCCAGTTCGCTTTTACGCAAAAGGAGTAAGCTGCTGGTCGGTGGGATAGGGAACAATATTCTGGAGCGACCCACGTGGATCGTGGACTTCATATTTGATAGTAAAACTAGAGAAAGGCAATCGAATGCGCAGCAAAATACGCGCCGGCAGCTAGCTTTTTAGCAGAGATCAATTTATTGAGATAAGCTAAAACAAATCAGAAAACAAAACTTCGATTGAGGCGGGGGTTACCGGGAGTCCTGCTGCCATTTCGCTCCGAAGCTTTATCAATGAACTTTTATTTCGCGATTGTGGGTCGTATATACGACAACGACGAGACTGTTGTCTGCGATTTCTTCGCCAGTCCCCGGCTCATGGCGAATATTTTGTTTAGATTATGGACAGAGGTGTATTCCAGATCGTGCAGAGTATATCTGTTGGCTTTGCCTTTTCTTGAATTGAATTAAAAAATTGAATTGTTTTCTAAAACGTCTTAAGAAGATATTGTAGTGTGAAGGCACGAATTTTAGACGTTTTTTCGAGCTCTGAACAAATATAACAAAATAATATTTTCACTGTCCATTATCTCATTATTTGCTTGTTTGTTTATCCTTCAACTATACAACAAGAACTAAACGTAAAAAAATATTCAAAATTCAAATAGTTACATATAGCTGCCAAAGTGAGGGGTTTCAAATAAAAGCGCCATGGCGTACACGATTCCAGTTGTTTTGGTTGTCTGAAACAAAAAAAAATCGAACAGATTTCAAATAAATAATTAATAATCTAGTTATATATAGCATTATGTTTAAATTTATACTTTTTTGCTTTTTCAATATTGATATAATCATTATTTTTATTAAAATCAGACAATAGTTTTTCGAAAATAATTTGAGTTTAATATTTACATATATTTTAGTTTGTTTCCATTTTGTTAAATTAAATTTATGAACCAGATTTCTAACCCCACGAAGAAACAACACATCGAACAAACAATAGATAAATATAATACAGTTAAATAGATCATATACTTGAATTAATTTAAAATCCAATTTTTACCAGCACAGAACTGTTTTGAGGGGGTATTGTAGAGTAGAAGAATGATTTTTGGACATTATTTTCCATTCTGACAGTGGCCGCACGCGTCTTTCTTGCATTGGTTATTAGATTCTCATTTTTAAGGAATGCGGTTACCACACTTAAAGCCGAGATCAATATCGTTTCAATCTCTATATATATAAAAATCTCGTGTCACGATGTTCGTGGCCGAACTTCTCCGAAACGGCTCGACCAATTTTAATTAAATTTTACTCAAAAAACTTGGTAGGCATGAGAATAGGTCGTAAACCATATATGATACCGTTTGGATACCGATTACCGTATATTTAATACCGATTAGGGTGGCCCAATGCAGAAAAAAATCTATTTTTCTGAATGACATTTATTTTCATTTTTTTGAAAGTTTGGCTTCAAAATATACATCTAAACTCAAATTTTCACTCTTTTACCACCATCCCCAATCGTGATTTTAGTATTTTTGTATAAACAACATCCAAATAATTTTGTTCGTTTTTCTAACTGATCGTATTTATTCACGTTGTTCAATGACAAATGGCGCTTCGTTCGCTACATGGAACTTCCATCTGAACATGCGTGAGTAACCTTAATTCGCCCAAAGCCAAGCGTATTGCCGGCGAGCTGGGAATCTTATTGAATGAGCACAAAAAAATATGAAGTCTAAAGAGTCAGCTTTATTACAATACCAGCTGACCCGACAAACTTCGTTCCGCCAAAAATGATTTTTTTTGTTATCAATATCTTCAAACATTCACGTTTTCTTGCTTAGCGAACGGTCATGGGTCAAATTGATCTTCCCTGTACAATTCCCTTTTACTATAAATTTCCTAGTAATTCTATCAAAACTCGTCATTGTAATACCAAATCATTTTCAGACACAATTCTCGTTCAAGATTTTTCAATCACGTGCAAATAACATGTTTCTCCCTTACATGGAATACAGAAAATATAATGAATTGGTGACATCTTAAATCGGACGAAATTTGTGTCAGCACTCCCCACCCTCATCCCCCCTCAAAGAAGGGGGAGGAGTGTCGAATCGCCATAAAAATATTTATCACCCTTTATTTCCTCCTCATGCCATTTGGTTTCGTTTGTTTGATTAATTCTCGAGTAATCCAGAAAATTGTGTTTCATTTGTATGGCAGCTGTCCCTTAGAGAGGGGGAAGGATCTCGAACTAACATAAGAACCTTCCACGACCCCAAAAACCTCTCCATTTCAACAACGACTGACATCAGATGCTATAGGTCCTCCAAATCATTTTAAAGTTCAGAAGATCATGGGGTCAATGTGCTTCATTGGCTTTAATTGATATGAATATGGAGCCAAAGTAATTTTGCTTTCGTTTCCATCCGTTCACATCAATGCATTCGACGAAATGAAAATTCGAAAATTTCATGTGTTACAACAAGCGGCAAAGATTATCTCTAGGCAACTTGGAAAGGAAAACCTGTACAATTAATTGGACCAGCTTTATACTCTACTAGCTGACCCGGCAAACTTCGTCCCGCCCAAAATTTGTTTTTTTTATCAATACCTTCAAACATCCACGTTTTATTACAATGAGCAAGTTCATGGGTTAAACCACAGAACTGTTAATTAATTGATCTTCTAATCGACCCCGTTGAATTAACCTTTTACTATAAAATTTCTAGTATTTCTAACAAAACTCATCATTATTATATCAGATTATATTCAGACACAATTCTCGTTCAAGATTTTTCAACCACTTGTAAATAACATGTTTCTCCGTTACAGCCCTAAATCGGACAATTCCTTCTCCGAGGTCTGCCCTTATCAACACATCCGGCGATCCTTTTTTTGGTATAGATAGAAGAAGATATAGGAGTGCGTTTCATGACATTGAAATCCATTTCCAGTTTCGAACAAAGATCAATTTCGCTAGCGCAAACATCAAATGAACTACCAGCACTTGTCACTATATAATTGTAGAACATATGGGAGTTTAATTTCCCGAATTCTCCCTTTTTCTTTCAGAGTTTTCCGAAAATTTTCAATGGTCATGTTTGGTTGGAATATTTTTGGTTGAAATATGTGTAAAATTTTTATGGAACCTCTCTCCATTCCAGAGAAGGGAGGGGTGTCATACCATCATAGAAACATTTCTCATACCCTAAAACCCTCACATCCTAAATTGTGCTTGATTAGTTCTCGAGTTATGCAGAAGTTTGTGTTTCATTTATATGACAGTCCACCCTTAGAGAGCGGGAGGAGGTCTTACCATAAATAGAAACATTTATTGCATCCTAAAACCTCCACATGCCAAATTTGGTTTCGTTTGCTTGATTAATTCTTGAGTAATTCAGAAATTTGTGTTTCATTTGCATGGCAGCACCACCCCCCCTCCACCCCTTAGAGAGGGGAGTGGGGAGTCTAACCATCATAGAAACACTTATTGCATCCTAAAACCTTAATGTGCCAAATTTGGTTTCATTTGCTTGATTAATTCTCGAGTAATGTAGAAATTTGTGTTTCATTTGTATGGCAGCCCCCCCTTAGATAGGGGGTTCCTAATTTTGGTAAAACATCCTCACATAAAAAGGGTTGAAAAGGTTAAAGCACCTCGAAAGACGTCTGAGTTTTGCCAAAGCTCACATGAACCGACAGTGGGACATGGTATGTTGTGACAAAGAATGTTTCCAAAAGAATAAATTTTGCTATATACCATAACGAAAAGTTCTTCAATGTATAGGCTATCTTCACTGACGAAAAAACCGTCAATTTGGATGGTCCTCACGGTTTCAACAGGTACTGGCGTGATTTACGAAATAAGAAACAGTATTTTTCAACCAGAAATTTTGGTGGAGGCTCGTGCATGGTTTGGGCGGGATTCTGTGTAACCGGAAAGCCCAAGATAGCTTTCACATCATTCAAGGATTATACACATGCTCTGGAATCCTCTCTCCTACCATTTTTGCGTGGATATCGTCCCAAAAAATTCACATTCCAGCGAAACAACGCTACTATTCATACCAGCAAGCAGGGCCCGAAATTTTCGAATGTGAAAAATGAGGTCCGATTCTACTCCCAGTAGCTCTACTAGAACTGCTTCGGCAGTCGCCACCAACAAAAAATGACTTGACTAGAAAATGAATTGATGAATTGACCGCGCTGACTAGCGGGGATGACTGGTGAATTTGTCCAGTCAGTGGTTATTTTAACTGACTCGACTAATGAATACAAATCTGCCTCTTCATTCAACAGACTTCAATCCACATTTCCATTTCCCCCTGATACTAATTTTGTACCCGCATACGCACGTCCATATAAAGAGGAACGAAAACTTGATTCCTGATGCAAAGAAGTAGTTACCCCATCAATGGACGGTTTTTTTTTCTACACATCGTGAACTCTAAACAACGAACAACGTTTTCGTGTACGCCACAAAAAAATCTAGATCACCTGTAGCGCAATTTGACTGGGAAGAATGAAATGATATAGTCGAGTCGGTAGAGAGAGATAGCGAAGAGCCAAAAGTCATTTACCGACTGACTATGGATATAGTCAGTCGGTTAGTCAGCCGACTATCCTCAGTTGACTATGACTATGCCGCGCCCTGCCAGCAAGGAAATTTAGCAATGGATTAAGGACCAAAAACTTAATTTTTTGGACTGGCCGGCTCGCTCACCAGACATGAATCCTGTTGAAAATCATAGAGGAGATTCTTGTACGCAGAATCTACACTGAGGGAAAACGGTACACCACGATTGACATGTAAATCAGCCGATCGTTTTGAATTTTTCATTGATAATACTTGTGAATTTTGAAGTGGTCTTATAGAAACTGGACAGCTGAAATTATCATATTTAAGCACAATAAATAAACAAACAACTCTTTTGAACGAAATTGACGTTTTTTTATCCCATTTATTTATTTATTAGGCTCATTAGCATTTTATCTGTAACAGAGCCGGGTTTTTATCGTGTACATGTACATATGTTCATGTTTCTATAAATTGTAAATTACACAGTAGTAGTAGTAGCCATTTAGGCGTTAGGTTTTCTGTTCCATTACATTATGGTAAATTACACTGTAGTAGCCATTTAGGCGTAAGGGTATTCTATCTGCTCTTCCATTGTTCAGCAGACCGGACAGCGGAGACAGTTGATATTGATTATTGTTGGGTTATTTATGGAACAGCAGCCCGATGTTTCATGCAGAGCAGAGCAGTTGTATGGATGAATCGATCTTTGTTCCACCGACGATCGATCTCCATCGCTGATGATGGTTGCGTGGACGTAGTTATTCTATAACAACACAAAGATGGTCAATTGAGGGCCCTGAGTTTGAACTCACGATCGATCGCTTAGCGAACGCGTAACCGAGTGGCTACGAAGAACCCCAAAAATTGACGTTAAATATGCTTTATTCTAAGCATTCAACAATGTATGAATGTGCCTTGTTAAAATTCTAACTGTTTGTGTTGCAACGAGATAGAATCAGGGTGGTCTTATAGAAGTTGGACAGAGTGTACAGAGGCGAATGCCACATTGAGCAAAGTCTCTATAAAAAAAATGACCTGGCGTGTTTTTTAAGCTGTTCGTTCGGGTTATGCAAGCATGTGTGCTTTACTTTTCAGCCAACCCTCGGTTGTTAATTAAAGACTGAGTGTATAGATTAAATGAAAAAGACGCAAACCTCCAGTTTATGAAAGGATTGAAAAATGATGAAATACTCGAAAATAGAGCATGATCATGGTGAAAAATTTCTTTCGACAAATCGATGAAATGCACCAGAAACTTTAATGCGCTAATTCAGCTTAGCCAAACACCCTCGCTTCCACCCTGTTCATCCGAATCAATCGGCTAGCTACCGTTTGCTACATTTTAACTACTAGATGAAAGGCTCAAAGTACGTGCGCGCAGTCATGAAGTCATTTCATGTAAGCCTCGTATGAGTGGATTATCCCCTTCCCCCACCGGTGCCGTCAGCTGCGGGAAATTCCCACTCAAAGCCCAAAGAGGCGCAACACATTAAAACGCTGGCTCTGTCACTACCATTTGCATTGCTGTCGTTCCCTTCCTTCTGTGGAGCATTAATAAATGTTTCGATTTCAATTATAATTATGTTCAATAAAAATATTTTGAAAACTGCACACTCCAATCGAGATGCAAATGTGGGCTCCGTGCGCCGCTCGCTGCTCCGACAAGGCTTCAGAGGAAAAGGAAGTGTCCATGGGCCCAGGAGGAGGGAGACAAAATATTGATATTCATAACAAAACAATAAAGCGATCGACCTGAGGAAGGTAGATGGGACGGGCCAAAAGGGTGCGCGAGACGTCGGATCGAGTTTAGTTTTCAATTGGTTTTATGGTTTGTCCTCTTGTATGTACATTTATGCTGCCATGTTTTGGCTTTTCCGCGAGACAAACAGATAGAGCAATTGTTGGCTAATGATGTTAAATCTTGTACGGATTGCTCGGTTTATGGCGTTTTGCGCTTTTGCGGGCGCTCCCGGGTTCCAGCGACGACGGTTCCGCGGAGGCTTCCGAGAGCAGCTTCCACGGCGAATGATACAGAAATGAAATTTGTACAAATCTGGCTATCGAATGGTAGAGATCTTAGTCCGACTCATTCCACCCCGCGCGCTTGCGCCTGATTTGCTACTGTTTTGAGTTGTTCGGGAGGGTTTGAGGCTGTTCCATAGCCGGATCGACACCCGGGGCTAATAAATATGAGAATAAGCACCGTTGGGAATTGGCAACGATTTGTTGGTGGAATGTAGCATTCATTTGTACCGGATTATGTCCCAGCAAGAGAAAGAGCACGTTTCGATTAAGTAAAGCTTCAAGTAAAACAGAAAACTTCTGTTGCATTAAAGTACTTATTTGAATGTCGTGCGAAGTACACCTTTGATCAAGCCAAATAAACGGTAAGCATGTGCAGTGTGATCATTTTTATGTTCAATTATTGCAAATACGTGGGTATTCTTCAAAATAATAAGGACTCATCAGATTCGATTCAAATTAATTTAACAAGAAAAAAACCACTCAAACAATCTGCCTGCCGCTGTTGCAGGGGAGAATTAAAGTGAAATAAAAACAAATATGCAATGTTTCAGCACATGCAACAAGTGAACTCCCGTTCAATGCCCAAAACGCTGTGTCCGGGGCAATCAGTTTATTACCCCGGAACGGGGCCGGGGCTACAATGTGGGACCTCTTCGAGCAGAAACATGTGTGATAAATTATGTTGTAAATTTGGTCAATGCACGAGGGCACGAGGAAAGCGAAAATAAAAATAAAAACCCTTTTATTTCCCTTATCACACAGAACGTGTGCCGCGTGTTTGTGAACCGGCGTCCCAGCTGACACCCAGAGGAGAAAAAATCATCGCAGGTTCATCCGAAAACGAGTGAAACGATGTAATTATGCTGTTAATGTCTTAACATTAAATTTGAATTTCTGCAACGTGGAACGGACACCCGAAAAGCCCATCATCAAACGGTGGTGAGCCGGAATGCTTCAAGGTGTGCAATTTCTTTATGATGATGTCCGAGGTGCGTTTTAAATGAATTAATCTTTCCGGGCCCCGTTTGTGCATCTTGACAAATTTGACTGATTTCTTCGCAACATTGTACGTTAGGTTCTTTCGTGGAGACGTGAAGAGATGCAGGCGGAGCGCTGTAATTTGAATGCAGTTAAACGAAATTTTGTATTGCATCGGATTCAATCAAAATGTTTTATATTCTGATCATCTACTTCAGTAATTTGTAGTGTAACCTTTATTCTTAATAACAGCAGCACATCGTGTTGGCATAGAGTCCACAAGTGCTAGGCAGCGAGAAACAGGTATCGCAACCCAAGAATCACGAACTGCAGACCACAATTGATCCACATTTTTCGGCTTAACTTCAGAAACAGCGCATTTGATATCTCCCCACAGGTTATCAATCGGGCTCAAGTCCGGAGACTGCGCTGGCCACTCCATGAGCTCAATTTTCCTCTCCTTAAAACATGTATTAGCGCGTTTGCTCGTGTGTTTCGGATCGTTATCCTGTTGCATGACCCATTTTAGTGGCATCTCCTCCTCAGCATAAGGCAACATTATTTCATAAGGCATTCAGTATTTAGATGTAACCCCATATTGATCCGTGATGCCTGGTATGCGGTAAATTGGTCCAACGCCGGTGTAGGAAAGACATCCCCATACCATATGTTTTGCTTCACCGTGCTTTACTGTCTTAATCGTGTACTGCGGTTGATACTCTAGTGTTGGGTGGACGTCTCACATACTGACGACAGCCTTTCGATCCAAAGAGAACTATTTTGGACTCATCCGTCCACAAAATATTACGTCATTTTGTTTCGGGCCAATCAATGTGCATTTTGCAAACTTGAAGCGACTCGTAACATTACGTGTTGTAAACAATGGTACCTTTCGAGGGCTATGTGCATACAACTTGACTTCCGCCAATCGTCGCCTGACTGTAACAGCGCTCATAGTTAAGTTCAGTTCATCTTTGATCTTATTAGAAGGAAAAGTTGGATGAGTCCGTGACAGTCTAACTATCTTTCGATGAATTCTTTCAGAAGTGCAACGTTTTTGGCCACGGGTTTCAGACTTTCTTTATATTTTAAAGCATTGCCTATCATTTTGGCAGAACAACCAACTAGTTCCTGTACTTGTCTGTAGGTTTGTCCTTGATTTATTAAAGTTTTGATTAAATTACACCGCTCCTCATAACAATGTTTACTGCGACCCATTTTCTGCAGTACAAACAAAAAATACATGTTATCTTCTGCATATTTTACAATTATATAAGCATACTAGCTGACCAGGCAAACGTTGTTCTGCCAAATAAATTATTTCTAGTGAATATTTTGGGTGTTGAATAAAACACACTAATGTATTGTAAGTGTGTTTGAATATTTTAACGATCTTTAAAATAAATCGAATGTGACCGATAAAAAAACGAATTGAATGATTTGAACGAAAGGTTATATGATGTTTCATGTTGTATTTCATTAACGTAACTGACATGTTTGATCTCTTAAAAGTTAAACGTCAACGTCAACGTCAACGTCAACCTCAACAAGTAATATAAGTTTGTCGTAAAGTAGAAAAAATGAAATATAAAAAATCATGTGCATGTGACTTTCAACATGGCTTAGTTTATAACAGCTTGGTCTTGTTCATAAATTGGAAAACGTTCAAATTAATCGGCCTGTTTGGAATCGCGTTATTTTATCGTTGTCATTCAATCGAGGAGTATTCACATCGGTAATCTAAGTTTGAAACACAGCCATATTGCTTCCTTTATTCATGGATGTTTTTATTTCTCTTCGCCGATTTGTAGAACTCAATATTCATATATGCATATGAGTGATCGGATTTTACAATTCGATCGAAATCGACTTTTACACTCTTAAATTCGTTCGCCTTGTCGCGAAACAATGGTCAAAATAAGTTTTATTCAACATACTACAACCAACAATATGTGGGGACGAATACGATCGAACTTCATTTTGTGTTTGAACACACGCGCAATGTCATGACAATGCATTGCGCTTTGGCCTGGCTATAACTAAAGCTGTGTCGGCGTTGCTCATGATAGTGTCTCGCAAGTGAATGTATTATTCCTCGCACCGCTTTTGTTGATTGTGTAGTAAGAATTGCAGTCGTATAATCTCTACCTTCGCGTATATGTCGACCATAAATTGTTGGCACAGCTTACGATATCTTGAATTGGCGTTTCTTGACCATGTCAAATCACCATATGATAAACATAAAAATCCTTCGAGCGCGCCCTCTGTTTGTTTCGTCGCATGTTCATAAATATTAAATCAAAATGAGAAATGATGTCATTATGAATTAAGTATCTGTGACGGGGTCTCGTTGGTCTAATGGTTATGCAAGAGATTTTTCGTTAAGGAAACCCTTCTGACTTGCACTGTAGTCTGTAGTCACGCGTATTCTTGAGCTTGCCACTCCAGAATACATTCAAGGCGTATTGTTCGTCATAGAAATCTCAACTATTTACTAATGAAAATGACGCAAGTAGTACTACGTTGAGAAGGGAAACCTTGGGAACGTTAGTGCCATTGAAGAAGAACATAGCGAGGGTCGTATGAACGGTGTGTGTCAACGATGAATTCCAGATTATTGTTTTTTCTTCGCATTAAATTTCTCGTGTCACCGTGCTATCATGATTCCAGCAGCGCTTGTGCTTTGGACGTGCTCTCCAGCTGATGTTTTATCAGGGTTGATGGCAATAGCGTGATTGTCATTTTGTAATCCGAGCAAATGTGATTTGAAGAATTTCGATAACTCATTGTGCTCATTCAAAAAGGCTTCCAGCTCGTCGGAGATGCTCCCTGCTTTAGATGAATTGATGTTACTTGTGTATTTGTAGATGGATGTTCAATGAAGCGGGCGTTACGCCATCAGTCATTGAACAACTTAAATAAATTCGTTCTGTTGAAAAAACGAACAACGGTTAAATTATTAGAATATTTTTGACACAAAAATAATAAAATCGCAATTAAAAATAGGGAATTGGGGTCAAAATTTAAGGTTATATGTATGGTATGAAGTCAAATTTTTGAAAAAAATATCCAGTTCTTTTTTTCTGTATAGAGCCACCCTATTCGGTATTAAATGTATGGTTATCGGTATCCTACCGGTATCATATATATTTTACAACCTATTCTCATACCTACCAAGTATTTTGAGTACAATTTCATCAAAATCGGTCGTGCCGTTTCGGAGGAGTTCGGTAACAAACACCGTGACACGAGATTTTTATATATATAGATAAACACTTACCGATCCTCGAAACGACAAAACTTGGCGGAATCTTCGAACGAAAACATGCTTTCATTGAAATCGTACTTCACTGCTGCGAGAAATGATAAAACATATGAAAAGGCATTAGGTGCTGCTATTATTTTGAACACAACTGTACATTCAATCCCTTGAACCATGCGTTCATCGAAACCTTGGGAATAATTGTATGTAACCAGCGACCCATTTTATCTTCACTCCAATTGTGTCGCCAAGTACATAACTACGAGGAGAACAAAAAAATTCATGATAGATTATTTGTCGCTCAAAAGTGGTGCCTTCCAAGGCCCCGAGCATAGCTAACGAGTCCGCTTTCTCGTTACCTGTAATGGGGCAATGGGCTGGGACCCAGGCTAATGTAATCCTATAAGATTTTTCCACTAGTCTACCCAAGAGATGTCTTATAATAACATGAGGCTCTTATAGGTTTTATCTAACGGATAGCTTCTATTGAGCTGAGGCTATCTGAATAGATGAAATAGTGATCAATCGTCAAGGATTCAATTATTTCCAAAGCGCGAAAGATTGCACTGAAGTTTTCGTTAAATATGCCAAAACCAGTGGAGCCATTAATGAATGATCTATCAGTAAAAAATGGATGGATTATATATATGATATACCCGCAAGGTTGACGTGGGACTAACTTAGCTTAGTAATAATTTGTTTGTACTGCTTAAATTTTTGATTGAATGAACCAATTTCCGAATTCAATTGAATTCAATATATTTGCGTTATGAGACCGTGTTAGGGAAACGCACTCCAGTCTGCACAAAGGCAAGCGAGTACAAAAGTATTCACAGTTTTCATGTATTTGCAATGCCGATTTCCCCAGACACCTTGATTTAGAAGTCTTTATAGGTAAACAGATTTCAGTCGGAACAAAAATACTCCCGACCTGCATGAATTTGCTATCCCAATTTTCCCAAGCTCCTTGGATTTGAAGTCTGTGTTAAGGAAACACATTTCTATTGGAACAAAAATGCCCCGACTTGCATGTATTTGCAATGCCAACTTCCCTACGCTCCTTGGATTTCGAGTCTGTGTTGCGTAGAAATATTCCCTATCAATTGATGCAAACATCTTTCCGATCCAGTAGAAAATGTTCGAGTTATAAGCATTCGAAATCTTGTATTTTTTTCCTGCATGTTCAGAGTTTATGTTTCCATTTTACCCCCATATATTCCGGTGAGATGTAACCCCACGTCAAAAAACATTCTATCAGAACTTACTTCGCCAAATTTCGAAGAAAAGATCCGTGGGATAAACACAAAACGTGTATGTTCTGGATTATCGCGTATTTCTCGATGCATGGTTAAATTGAAATTTACAGCGGAATCACAGAAGTACGATAGATAGTCTTGGTTTATGATGCTTGGCGAAGGTTGCAATCCTTGTGTACGGAACCCAACATATAAGATGGCGAACCTTGACTCTGGATTCAATTGAAGAAGTTCTTCGAAATTATCAATTACCAATGGATACATAATCTTACAGCGAATGAGATATATGTATGATAATTCTATAAATTGAAGAGGCAGAGGAAGTACTCCAGCCAGAAACTCAAGATTCATCGTATGAATCGATTGCATGCAACCTAGAGCAATACGCAAGCAACGATATCGTATTCGCTCCATCTTAAGAATATGAGACTTAACTGCCGTTCGGAAGCAAAAACTACGGTATTCGAGGACCGACAGTATCGTTGTTTTGTATAAACTTACGTGGTCTCCTGGATGGGCATCCCACCATGTTATTCTTTGTGAACATTTCTGTTTCAGATACGCAATATGTCTCCCCCAGGTACATCTAGAATCGAAATAGACACCAATATATTTTAAATTCATAGAGTGGGTTATTGTTTTGCCGAATAAATGAAGCGGAAATATTGCGGGTGTGTGCTTTTTAGAAAAAACTACCATCTCTGTTTTCTTCGTAGAGAATTCGATACCCAGCTTGATAGCCCATGTGGAAAAATTGTCCAAAGTATCCTGTAATGGTCTTTGCAGATCGGTGGCGGAGGATCCCCTAATGGAAACCACTCCGTCATCTGCAAATTGACGTAGCGTGCAATGTCTCGAAAGGCAATTATCGATATCATTAACATAAAAGTTATATAATAGGGGCCTCAAACATGAACCTTGTGGAAGGCCCATATAGCTTAGTCGGGAGATTGTCAAATTTCCATGAGCAAAACTCATGTGTTTTTCTGACAGCAAATTATACAAATAATTATTTAAAGTTAGCGAGAGTTCACAATTATTATAAAATATTATAAATATAAGTTTATCTGATAATATATCAATATTAATCAATCCTTTGATATCAAGGAAAATCGAAGCCATTTGTTCTTTACGAGCAAATGCTATTTGAATTTCAGAAAATCATTCGTTCCTTTACCTCTTCTGAACCCAAACTGCGTATCTGAAGCAAATTGTTCGTTTCAACCCATTCGTCTAAATGAAATAGAATCATTTTCTCCAGCAATTTACGAATGCAGGATAGCATTGGGATTGGCCTATATGAATTGTGTTCGCAGGTTGGCTTGTTGGGGTTTTGTATGGCTATAACTTGTCTCCTGTCGCGCGGAACAATATTTAGCTCTAGAAATTGAACAAGTTCAGCATACATCTTTTGACGGAATCGGGAAGATTCTTCAATATATTGAACTTCGTCTTATCCACTCCAGGAGACGAGTTGTTACACGGAAGAAGGGCAAATGAGAATTCTACCATTGAAAATTTTTCATAATCGCTTTGAAGCGGAGTGTCACGTACGGTATTTTGTGTTGGAACAGAATCTGGGCAAACTTTCCTCGCAAAACTGTAGATTCAACGATCAGAGTATTCCTCACCTTCGTTATTGTGGCTCCTACCCCGCATTTTCCTAGCCGTTTCCCAAAGAGTGCTCATAGCGGTCTGTCTCTATAGGCCATTGACGTATTCTCGCCGGTAACCACGTTTCTTTGCTCTAGTCAAATTATTAAGTTTGCGTTCCAGAGTAATGCAAGTTCGGAAACAGTCCATCGTTTCTTGTTTTCTGAATTCCTTGAACGCAGTCGATTTTTCAAGATAGGCTTTGAAGCATTCTTTATCCCACCATGGGGATGGAAGACGGCGTCGAAATTGAGTGGTAGGAACACGTTTTGTTCGGGCTTGTAGAGCGCTCTCATAAATCAAGCCAGAAATGAAATTATATTCTTCAAGAGGAGGTAATTCATGAACCGAGTCAATAGATTTAGAGATTATTTTTCGAAATTTCATCCAGTCGATATTTTTCGTTAATTCATACGGAATATCAACTGTCTCACATGGATATGAGTCATTGGCAATAGATAAATGTATAGGAAGATGATCACTACCATGGGGGTCTTGGATTACCTTCCAGACGCAATCCAATAATAAAGAAAAGGAGCAATTTGAGAAGTCTAGAATACTATCTCGTGCGGGGGGTTTTGCTATCCTAGTAGCCTCCCCAGTGTTCAGAGTCGTCATGTTGAAATTATCGCACAGATCATAAATCAATGAGGCACGGGTATCATCATATAGTGATTCCAGGCGAATTTAAATCACCCAAAACTAAACGAGGACCTGGCAAGGCTTCGACAATATTTCTGAGCTGTTGACAGTAAACTGCTGTTCTAGGAGGAATATAAATTGAAGCAATACAGAGGTCTCTGCCATTGATTTTTGTCTGACATGCAACAACCTCAATTCCTGCCATCGGAAGGGAATTTGACTCTATAAAAGGAGTGGCATTTTCGGATCCCCAATAATACACCACCGTATGTGTCATTACGATCTAGACGAATTATGTTGAAATCGAAGAAGTTCAATGCTGTCTAGTTGATCGCAATAGTTTTACATGCAGTAGGTAACACTCCGACAACTCCATCAGCGACTTTACATTAGAAAAGTAGCTGAGAATTGAATTCTTATGGCACAGTTATAAAAATTCAGCAGAATTTAATGTTCACGTTCTCGCACGTATTATAAATTGGAACGAAATGATTTTAATTATAACAAGCTTACCCGGCGAACTTCGTCCCTTCCAAAATTGATTTTTCCATATGAATACTTTCAAACATTTACGTTTTCTTACTTAGCGAACGTTCGTGGGTCCCATCGCAGAACACTCCATTCATTGATTACCCTTTGACTCTTTACAATTATAGATACAAAGAATATTATATAGTAAAGACAGCTCAAATCGGACCATTCCTTCCTCGGGTTTTGCGCCTACGAACACATTTGGCCTTCCATTTTTATTTATATAGATAACATATACAGGAGTGCATTATTTCGCCTGAAAATCCATTTCTACTTTCGAACAAAGACAAAGATCAATTTCGTTAGCGAAAACATCAAAACGATTCTCACCGTTCATCATGATGTAATTGTAGAACACATGGGAACACAATTTTTCGATTTTTCCACCTTCTTTCATAGTTTTCCGAAAAATTTCCGCTTTTTCTCTCCGCTTTATTTGTTTATTTGTTTGTTTGAGAGGAAAAAGCCTACACGGAACGGAGCAGACCGTAAGAGCACAAAACCTCTTATTGTATCAACAGATTACATTCAAACCAACAGATACAATTTACTTAAACTAGCTTAAACATAACACTAACATTATTACATTAATAAAAACAAGTTATTCATTCAATAGTCATGGTGATAAAATATCGTAAAACATAAACTTAAGAGAATTATTAAAGTCAAATATATAATAACATTTGTTGAATACTTTACACATGCTGGTCAGAGGTTCTATTGCATGATAGTTTGTACGAGATGCCGGAATATTCAGAAACGAATGGGAACGTAAATTTATTCGTTTTATATGTATGTTTGACTGTCGGAGAAGTGTAACGCAGTCTATATCTGACCGTAATAGATCAGCAAACAACATTGCCTTAGATAGGTCTCGACGCACATTAAGAAGTTGCAGGCTCAACAAATTACATCTATTTTCGTAACTTGGCAGGTTAACGAGATCCCTCCAGGGTAGTTTTCGAAGAGCGAGGCGTACAAATCTCCTCTGAATGGACTCAATACGATTGACTGCATTATTGTAAAACGGCGCCCAAACTACTGAACAATATTATAACGTTGAGCGGACTATTGAACAGTACAACGTTTTCGAACATGCAATGTCTCTGAAATCCTTTGCATAGCGAAATATAAATCCAAGCAGAGAAGATGCTTTACTGGCGACATATGACACATGCTGTTTAAAGGTGAGATGAGAGTCTAGCATGACTCCCAAATCCTTCACAACATACTCTCGGTTTAGTGACTGCCCACGAATAGAATATGTAAAGCAGGTAGGTGATTTCTTCCTACAGAAACTGATGACAGAGCTGTCGTGTTTCCGTTTCGGAGTCGTTAAAATTAGGCGACCGTTTCTTTTAACTTTACTCTAGAGCAGGGGTTCTCAAAGTGGTCGATATCGGGGTCAATATCGGTTTCCCAGGGGTCGATGAGATCTAAAGATCGATCCCTATTAATTAACACAAGTTCATATTTGAAACTTTCAAGATACTGCATAAGTTGTGTTACGTGAACCAACTTGATATAAGAATACTAGAGTATTGTTTTTGTAATTTGTATTAATAATTATTAATTACACCTGATATTTACTGAATTTTACGTCTATTTCTTGATGAGAAGATTACATCGAACGGCTAAAGGGGTCGATGGTATCACTTCAACCTGTAAAAGGGGTCTCTGGCCAAAATAGTTCGAGAATCCCTGCTCTAGAGACTGACGTTCCATCGAACTAGTGATATGCATCAGCCAAAGAGATATCCGGTAATTGCTCATTTTTCGTATACTCTTTCGGACCAATGGTGCCAATGTTTCCCTATTTTCTAATTTATACTTCTCATGCATCTGGATTATTGTAAAAGACATTTGGCAACGCTGATCCTTTTCGCTCTTATATTATTTTCTTTTCCTTGTTTGTGGAGGAATATTCTCACTTCTTACTCGTGTGTATGCGTAGTCCATGAATTTATTTTTACACAGAGCCAAATCTTAACCATAAACCATGAGCAGATGAAACACAAGGATTTTATAATCGATTTATATTTACATATACATATACCTATTTTTCATTATTTCAGAATTTCTTCTCTTGTCTTCATCTCATCTCCTACAAGAGCATTTCGAAGCATTCAGTACACTCATACCTCGCTTTACGGCCGCTCTTTATACGGCTTTTCGTTGAACAAGCTTGGAACCGATCCGATAGAGTTTGTATGAATTTGTATGAGATTAATTGATTTGTTATACGGCTTTTTTCTTAGCGGCCCAGGAACGTATCTAGGCCGTAAAGCGAGGTATGAGGTATCATCATATTGTTTTGACACCACTCAGCAAATATGTCCAACTGTTGTTGAAGGAAAACTGCGTCAGTTCGATCGTTTATGACAAAGTTCAGCTTGAAATCATCCGCATAAAACAGCTTATGGCATTTGATTGAGAAGTGAATGTCATTCAAATACAGCAGAAATACAAATGGACCGAGATGACTGCCTTGTTGTACACCATATATCTACAGGAAGAGACGAATACAACAAAATGAAGATGGCTCAAATCGGACCATTCCTTACTGGGGTTTTGCGCCTACCAACACATTTTGCTTTCCATTTTTAAACGGTTTTATTCAGCTTGCCCTGTAATCTGTTTGTATGTTTGTATGTTTGTAACATGTTTGTCTGTAGCGCTGGCAGGTAGAATACGGTTATTTATGAAAAATGAAATTCCAAGATGGCTGCCACTACCAAATGGCGGACTACATATTATGTCAAAACCCCGGTAATATTGGCATCAAATGAAAGGGCTTGACTAGTAGAACACAGTTATTCATGAAAAATCCAAATCCAAGATGGCCGCAATCACAAAATAGCAAAATACTTTATTAAACCGTTTTATTTAGCTTGAACTGTTTGTATGTCTGTAGGGTTGTCCCTTTCTGTTTAGCGATTGCGTTTGCCACTCGCCACAGCTTTCACAGTTGCAAAATTTCTTCCCATCCAGTTTTGAGACATGTTGTACAGTAAATTACATTCAATGCGACGTGCCGAAGCGCCACTCAGTGTCGCATTGGAGGCGATTTTAACCTGTAATTGAACATTTGCGATGACAGTGGTACAGTGTCGACTTTCAATGTGGGGTCATAATTTGGATCTCTATGTTTACAAAAATGTCCAACTAAATAAGTCGCATTACATGCCCGTCCAATTAGCTAAATGTCGAACTAATTGTAAATTAATGTACTTTCAATCTGGAAACAATTTAAGAATTGGTGAAAATTGAATAATCAGGAAAGTCCCCAACTATCGATAAGCTCAGAACAACTGCCAAATTCACATACTCATCAGATCCTGGCAAACAAATTACGAAAACATCAATTTGTGTTTTATTATTATTTAGGATAATGTTTTAGAAAGCATTGAACTTTATTTCCTAAACTCTTTTTTGGAAGGTTTAATGGCCCTGAAAAGCGCCTTGTTTTATGGTATGGTTCCAATTTAGAAAACTTAGTTGAAAAAAACCATTTCGAACGCCCTCGATGCCGCGCTCGGCCTAGCTACCCTTGCGGGAAACTCCAGACCAACACGGTTCGAGCGGGATTTTGCCTTCCCCTTCACTTTTCCTCCTTTGCCATGTCCAGACATGGCTGCTTGGGTTGGTTTGTTGATGTGTTGTGATGCGAACCGATGTGGTGTACGGTTTGAATGAGAATGATCGTTACGGAAGGAAGGAAGGTATTGTATTATAGAGACTTTAAACTTTTGCAGTTCATTCGTCTCTAGCCTTGAGAAAGGCCCTTTGAAAACTCTACTCTACTCTACTCCAGCGCTACCACCTCCGCCCTCTTGCCTTGAGACAGGCACTCGATCCCTCGCCGTCCAGCTCGTCCAGCAACGATGTTGTCCAGTCGGTGTCCACACAAAGAATGGCTGAAAAAGAGGCTGAAAAAAGGTTGATCGTTACGGCAGCGGAGCGGGGATTTTTATGCTGACTGGCTGCCTCGAGAATTACGCATGTGTGAGACTGCGACCAATGTTTCGTTCATATTTTTTCTTTTTCATTTCCAATCGTGCTTCATTCTATTTCACTGCTGCTCTGGTTGCCCGTTTTGGTCGGTTCGATTTGAGGAGCACAAAATGGACCAATCAAAAATGGGCACATAGTGCATTTGGACAATGCTTGATATTTCACAATTATTCAATTATTTATCTCAAGAAAAATGAAATGTTATTCGTTATGATAGATGCGTAGATATATTTCCTATCAATTGATGCAAAAACCTTTGCGATCTATTGAGAAATGCTCGAGTTATAAGCGTTCCAAATCTTGCATTTTTTCCTACTTGTTCAGTGCCTAGATTTCCATTTCACCCCCTATATCTTCCGGTTAGACGTAGTCCTACGTCAAAAAAATCTTTTCAAATTAAACGGTTTAATTGTGATCAAACATAATAATGTGCTAAAATCTAGAAAATAATTAGGCAAGTAGCAGTTAGCAGTTATCACACATCTCCTTCATTAGTCTAGGGCATTGATAACACTAAAATAAAATCGTGCTTGCGCGTGAAATTATTGATTGAAAGAAACAATTTTCAAAATTAATTGAATTCAACATTTGTAAATAAAGAACAAAAGATTATGTTCTTCGTTACGAGTAAATTTGATGACCTTCCTTTCACGTTTGATATGATGCTTAGAACAACCAGAATATGTGAACGGAAGAATTGAAAGCAGTAAAGGACGAATCTCTAATACCACGAACAGGAGGATAAACTGCTTGAGACAATAGTGGAATGGGCTTTACTAAAAAGTGCCGCGGATGAAAGGCGGAGAACGGAAATGATCAAAACTTACAGAACGTTGAATGATCTTCACGCGGCGATCATAGAGCGAGGTTTTGAGATTTCAAGAACTGACCTCTATTTACGATTGCTCCCAAGAAACTGTACATCAATGCTATTAGAGTATTGCGTAACTGTTCCCGATCATGATTGAGTGGTTGCACCCATGCACCAGGCCGTTGCGTTTTCAACAGGGTTGAATGTCGAATGACTCCATGAGGCGCACAGCTGGCTGTTGTGATACTAGGGTACCTCGCTGATTGTAGCACGCTTTCTAAAGCTTGAACAGTCTGAGGAATTCTAGTTAGAAACTAATTTCAACGTTTTTCAGTAAGGGTGTCAAATAATAAAACAGAGCACGATTTTTTTAAATAATGCTAACGTTAATAAGTTAATAATTTTGCTACCATTTTTTGATGACTTTAATACCAATCGAATCAGAGATTCTCTAAGATCTGTTTAATATGAAGTACATTATGTTTCCATAATCCGTGAACGCTTCAAATTGAAGAACGTTGTAAGGATTCTCATTTCCCATTCATTTGTTTGTGTTTACCTATTTGTGCTGACAAGAAGTTTCTACTTATCTATCGGTATGTTACAATATTCATATAATTCCCTAGGGAGTCTTCGTAGCCTAATCGGTTGCGTATCCGCCACTAAGCGAACGATCATGAGCTCAAAACTCAGGGCCTTCAATTGACCATCTTTGTGTGTGTTATTCTAGTTACTACGTCCACGCAACAATCATCATGTGACGGTAATCCCTGTCCTTTATCGCTCACATTACGGTTTGCTGCATCGGTAGTTGGTGCTATTTATAACAAAACAATTGGAAACTTCATTCTCGCTGTGTTTGGTCCAGCTGTGAAAATTCGAACAATAGGAATATTCTCACGCCGGAAAAAGGCGGCATGTGTATCAACAAAATAGGAGTACTCTTACGCCTAAATAGATTGAACAGTCTAGACAGCGGGTAATCAACAGTACATGTTAATGTAGAGAGTTAATTTGTCAATTTGCTCAATTTGGCTTTCTATTGTTTCGTGAATCATTCGTGTCGCTTAGTGCAACCATTCATTCATCGACCCTTGTCAGTGGCACCAATTGCTATAAAGTTCATTCTCGCTCACAATACTTTCGTGAGTCCTACATCGACAATGTGGTCGTGTCTTGGACATTGCCCTTCTATTTTTTTATAGTTTCGCACGTCAGAGTCGCTTCAGTTATCATTCCCTCAATTTCTACATCATGAAAGAGGATGTAGACGTGATATTCCTACGTTAAATGCTAATCAGCAACAATCCCATTTGGTAGCTTCCATTGACACACGACAATTCGCAGGTTGTTTGATCTAACCTTATAAATTTCTGTAACGAACCTGGTTGATGAGGCCATGGCCATGGAAGCTGAGAGATCGAACTTGGGGTGGAAGTATCAGAGGGGAAATAATTGCGCGTTTTCCAAAAGGGAGCTTGATGAGGTGAACTGGCTTGCACTCAGAAGAAGTAGGAACACGTTTAATAGATTTACCAATTCCTTTCTGAGCGAACAGGGGAAATACATTGATTCATCACTTTGGTCACATGCTTCAGCCAGTTTTTTTTTCAAATTTTTCTTTTAACAATAGTAATTGTACACTACATAAGCGCTGCACGGGCTATACACTACTATAAGTGTGCAATGTAGCACTTTGTGGTGTTATTACACGAAAAGAGCTTATTAGGAAAACGAGTATCACGTGTCTTCGTACTTCGACTAAGCTGTTGTTGGCTGAGAGTGCACTTATACTGCCCTGTGGGACTGAGCTTGAATTTCACCGCGGAGCAGATTTTCTTGAATCCGGAATCGAATTAGTAGCTGGGTATAGACGGTGTACAGCCCGTGTTGAGCTTTATTGCATTTTCGACAAATCGTGAGCTTTGATACAATGATCCGCAAAGCCGATCGATCAGGATGTTAACTTCTCTGAAGGGGAGTTTTCGGAAGTTGCCAAGGCCCTAATTTTTCATGGTTTAGAACGTTAGCCCCGCTTCAGTTACCACTCCCTCTATTTCTACGTCATGGGAAGGGATATAGACGGGAAATTTTCTATGTAAAATACTTATCAGGAACAATATCATTTATGAGCTTCTGAAGTGCCTCGAATGAGCCTCGTGAACTGAACGGTATGCAGCCCGTGTTGAACGTGGTCGAAAATACGTATCCGTTTCGGTTTTGTTCGTGGTTCCGCCAATCTTTATGAGTGGCGTTCAACTCCTCCAAATAATCGATCAACGAAGGGAAGATTGTTTGAGTGATAGCGATCAGGTCGTTCTTAATCTGTGTAGATAATCTGTGCTAGTATTGAACTGACTAGGACAATATACACTGACGAATAGACCTACGTCGCTGTTGTGTCCACAGACTAAGACAGCAAGCTTCATGATTTTCACCCATACACAACAAGCATTCCAGATGGTGATGATTAGCGATTGACGACTAATCCTTGGCACTCGAGCGGCGTTTGTTTCTTCATATATGTTTTTGAAGTACTTGTTTTTAAAGGTGCTGGTTCGAGCAAGCAAGATCTGCGAGCAATGACCTGCGAGAATGGTCACGAGCGTAAAAGGGTTAGTTAGGAAACAATGATATTAACGAGGTTCTTCCATAATGTGTTTATTTCTTATTACATTATCCGGATTGAATCCACACGAACGCTTTCCCTGATGAAATCATCAATTACTTTCCCACGGGATCCTAGCTAAGAACAGCGACAAAATATAATCTCAGCCATGGTGATCTTCAAAATGCCTAGTACCATCTCAACAAATTGATTCACACGCTAACAACGCCATTTATCAGATTTGACACAATCCCTTACATACAATGGCTTCCATTATCATGGAAAACACTTTTCGAAATCCAACACTCATCTACTTTCGTTCCACCTGATCGCGTAAAGTAGACTCACTTTGTCCGCAATGGGACACTTCGCGTAGGGGAAGGTAAAAGAACCTGTTGATTGGGTTTTTTCTCCCTGCAGCAGGTGATTTCATTGAAGACTAAATGGAAACAAGAAGTAAAAAAAACATCACGAAAAATACTCTCACTTGACCCATGTTCGGATTTTTATCTTCTGGAAGCAAAAAAAAAAAAGAATAGTCATACAAAGGGTGCCCAAAATAACAGCAACCCTCGCGTCCTGATTCCAGTTACTGTCTCTTCGTTTTTCGTGTATTTTTTTTTGAACCTCGCCAGCCAGCAATGGGAAAAGTCATTGTATCCTTATCAAGCGTATATTTTCCTTTGTTGGACTTTCAACTTGTCGGCTGTTCGAACAAAGGAATTCGAAGGATTCCCGCACCCGCAGTTTGCTCCGCGTTGCGCTAACAAATCGGAGGTCCCGCGGGTGAAATGCACCTGACCTGATCCCTCACATTATTTTTTCCCCTCATTCCGAAAAATTGCTCACCATCGGTGGGAATAAATTAGAAGATTTGGTTCGGAGATTAGTTGAGGAACTTGAATTATGATGGTAAGATACTGGATCGCTCTTTGACGGAATCGAAGAATTGTCTCATTTTTTTCCGGTAACAATTGGGGCATAGGTGTTATTGAAAATCGTCTCCCCTCCCTCCAAGGTGTAAGTTACTAACGCCAAAGGAAGTTCCCTGCAGATGGCCTTTTTGATTAATGGTACGCGGAAGTAATCTGATACCGCGATGAGCATCCAGACGTTTTCAGTTTTAATTTCTCCGCTGCTGCTGCTGCGGCTGTCTCAAATGATTCGTTTATCTGTTCGTGATTAAAATCATAAATGCGATCCTGCGAGAGTGCAAGGAGGGGAAACGAAATCGAACAAACGAAGGCGCAGGCAGTAACCTCCACACACGGGACTTCAGAACACACCTTGCGTTTTGTTTTAGTGGGTTTTTTTTCTCTTATTTCCATTTCTGTGTTTGGGTTTACTCTTTGAGAAATTTATGTATCATCGGTTGTTCATAATTAAGAACGACGACAACGAGGGAACAGACAGTAACGGGGAGAGGGGAAGGAAATGGTTATGATTTCTTGGACCTCTTGTTTTACACGTTTGGATAAAAGCGAAGCGCGGCACGCGTCCACTTTTTTGGAATTGATTTTAATAATTACCCTTTTGAGATTTCAACTTCGGCAAGCAAATTGAAGGTGGGGCAGCTGAAGAATTAATGACTGTCAAGGTGAAGATTGTCTGCATTAGGCTGTATTCGCTGTGTTGAACTTTGAAGTGCAATTACCTCTGAAACTCGAAAAATCTGGACGCAAAAGTTAAAAAAATGGGTGGGTTATATCTATGATATAACCGCAAGGTTCACGTGGGACTACCTTATCGTACCAATCATTTGTTTGTATTGATTGAATTTTTGATTGAATGAAACAATTCTCGAATTCAATTGAATTGAATATATTTACTTTATGAGTAAAAAGATTGCATAATTCCATGTAAGGTCAATTCATCCATTGTGATAGATTATGTTCTTCGGTACAAGTAAATTTAATGACAGTCCTTCTACGTTTGGTATGATGCCTAGGACAAAATATGTGAACGGAAGAATTATCAAACAATTATTTCATTTTACGTTTCCTTCTGAAGTTTGCATCTCTCAAGTGCAAGTACTTCTCGAACCGCGAATTTGCTTGATTTGATGAACTTCAGGCACTCAGTTTCGATTTTGACATTATACGTCGAACGCATATTGTTTAATCAATAGGCGTCATCGCAGCAATTGGTTATCAACATCTTGCCTAAGCATCAAATAGTATGCGTAGGAATGAGCAGTGAGCAGAAGATATGAAGGCATGTCCTTCAATGCAATCTTGAATAACCGAGCCAAAGCGTGGTGTTCGTACCCGCTTTTGTAATCCGTGTTAGGAAAACACTTTTCGGAGTGCAAAAAAAAACATGCGAGTGCAGAAGTAACTTCGGAAGACCGTGTTAAGGAAAAATATTCTAGTTTACACAAAGGCAAGCGAGTACAAAAGTACTCGCAGTTTGCATTTATTTGCAGAGCCGATTTCCCCAGACATCTTGTTAGGCAAACACATTTCAGTCGGAACAAAAATGCCCCAGACTTGCATGAATTTGCAATGTCAATTTCCTCACCTTAGTTCTAACAGATTTCAGTCGGAACAAAAAAGCCCCCGATTTACATGTATTTGGAATGTCAATTTCCCCACGCTCCATGTATTTGAAGTCTGTGCAAGGGAAACACATTTCAGTCGGAGAAAAAATACCCCCGGTCATGTATTTGCAATGCCGATCTCTCCAACGCTGCTTGGTTTTGATGGCTGTGTTAGGGAAACCGTAGATCGGGCCAATCAAAATGAGTCAGTTAGGGCGTTTAGATAATGCTTAACATTTTACAGTTATTCAATTGTTCATCTAATGAAAAATAACTTTTTATTAATTGCGATAGAAGCGTAGAAACATTCCCTATCAATTGATGCAAACATCTTTCCGATCCAGTAAGAAATGTTCAAGTTATAAGCATTCGGAATATTTCATTTTTTCCTGCTTGTTCTGTGTTTAGGTTTTCATTTTACCCCTCACGTAGTCCCACGTCAAAACGAATAATGAAATAAAATTGAACGAAATGAACCTTTTGCATTGTTTTATCTAGAATAAAAATGTAATTAAAATGATTCCGTTTCAGTTCTGATGAAATAGCTTTGCAAAAAATTTACGATACTACTAATCTCGCGTAACTTTTGAAAAGGTCCTAAGTAACAATTGTAAACTCTGACGCTCGATACGTCCGAAGTAACAAAGTTATCAAAAAACATGAAGTCACACTTCGGACATTTTGAGTTTTTGTTATTTTCCGGTGTATATACCGTTTTTAGTGCAATTCTACGAATGATAACAATAATGATCTGCTTTTGGCACGAAGTGCAAGTATTTGGATCGTTGTTCAGTAGTTATTTTCAAATTTTCATCGTGCAACGTAATTTGCCCAATGTACTCAGCCGTCAGTCAAAACGTCCAATGTAACATTTTTCGCTCGGAGGCTTCAATTTCGAACTAAAATCACATTACACTTGTTTCGATTGGTTTTCCAGAGTTATTATTGGCTGATAGTGGTAAAAGTAGTGATAAAGATCGATTCCTTTTGATACAATTCGCGGAACAAAGTTCCGGTCTTTGACTTTGTTTCTCTCGAGTTGATGTGAATGTTACATAGGACCTTTTCAAAAGTTACGCGAGCAATGGTCATCGTTATGTTACATAGGAGCCATAACGATTCGCATTGAGCTTCGTTTTCCGACCCTCGGAAATGGGGTTTCGAGTGGAATGAAGCGAAACTCTGACTCTGGAACTTTTGTAAAACAACAAACACAATCGATTTTCGCCACCACCCTAAAATAGAAATGGTCACCCTAACAAAAAAAAAAAAAAAAAAAAAAAAAACGGGTTTAATAGTTTGCGACAAACAACAAAGTTTCCACTTTCCACGAAAATCTAAGAAACCACTATATCGGTTTGGCATGTAATGGCTGAATAATGAGCACTACGCTCTTCAAATTATTAAATAATACCAAGTAACCAAGTATGTTCATTCAAATTTTAACGATTTAAAACTGCTTTTGGGCCTGCCAATCTGACAGATATTGTAATATTTATTATAAACAATAATGCCGCCATAGATGTCGACAACACACATTTGTCATCGTGGATTGGTCACGAAAATATTCTTTAACGAATCAGTTGAACGAACCAGGAATGCCAGATATGGAGATTAATCTGTATATACGGGTTTTCAATTTGTGGAACAGATTTTTAAATCCGAAAATCTCAATAATTTCACGTGTTTTCGCACATGAAATACATAAGTAAACAGGTGTAGTAAATTGAAAATATTCTTTCTGCTTAAAACAAACAATCTTGTTCTACAACAGAATCTATTTCATAGTTTTATGTTCATGTTGTTAAACATACGAATTTATGTCGAAATATTATATATATATGTATTCATAGAATTCATTCTTCTGTTATTTCCCTTTGAGTGCGGAGCAAAATATGCCAAAATGCGAACGAGATTGGTTATATTCATAGAAGCTCCAGCTTTTCAAGTGCCATTTTTTAAATCCATCGAAAAATGGATAAGCGATACAACCTAGATATTTTCAAAGTTTTCCGCAGACAACATCATCGAAACAGCCATAAAACCACTCAATAAAATGTTATTCCTGAGTCATAGCGTTTCATGTCATGAAAATAAAAAAAAAATTAAATTGTGTTGATATCAATACAATTATTATTGACGTAGGACTACGTCTAACCGGAAGATATAGGGGGAAATGGAAATCTAGGCACTGAACAAGTAGGAAAAAATGCAAGATTTGGAACGCTTATAACTCGAGCATTTCTCAATAGATCGCGAAGGTTTTTGCATCAATCGATAGGAAATATATCTACGCATCTATCATAACGAATAACATTTCATTTTTCTTGAGATAAATAATTGAATAATTGTTAAATATCAAGCATTGTCCAAATGCCCTATGTGCCCATTTTTGATTGGTCCATTTTGTGCTCCTCAAATCGTACCGATCAAAACGGGCAACCAGAGCAGCAGCGAAATAGAATGAAGCACGATTGGAAAGGAAAAAGAAAAAAAATGAACGAAACATTAGTCGCAGTCCCACACATGCGTAATTCTCGAGCCAGCCAGTCAGCTTAAAAATCCCCGCTCCGCTGCAGTAACGATCATTCTTTGTGTGGACACCGACTGGACAACATCGTTGCTGGACGAGCTGGACGGCGAGGGATCGAGTGCCTTTCTCAAGGCAAGAGGGTGGAGGTGGTAGCGCTGGAGTAGAGTAGGGTAGAGTTTTCAAAGGGCCTTTCTCAAGGCTAGAACTGAAAAAGTTTAAAGTCTCTATAATACAATACCTTCCTTCCTTCCGTAACGATCATTCTCATCCAAACCATACACCATATCGTTTCGCATCACATCACATCAACAAACCAACACAAGCAGCCATGGTTGGATATGGCAAAGGAAGAAAAGTGAAGGGAAAGGCAAAATCCCGCTCGAACCGTGTTGGTCTGGAGTTCCCCGCAAGGGTAGCTAGGCCGAGCACCTTAGTACCAGTGCACCAGTCCACCTAGCCGGCGTTATATAGTTTCGGCCGCCGAAGTGATCGAGTTAGCTGGCAATGCTGCTCGTGACGATAAGAAAACCCGCATTCAGAACAGAACACATTCGGTTCGGTGGACATCGAAACAACAGACAGTTGCAGCGAGTGGCGAGTGACAAACGCAATCGCAAAACGGCAGTAGGTAGCAGAAGAAAAAAGTTTCGTTCTTTATACAAACTGCTTTGGTGGCAAAACCAGCCACCGTAAAACACGGCGCTTTTCAGGGCCATTAAACCTTTTAAAGAGGAGTTATCAAAAGTTATTCACAATACCAATGCATTCTAAAGTGACATAATGTGATATATAATATGAACTGATTTATTTTGTTTATGCTTGTTTTTGAACTTATTGGTGGTTGAGATCTTTTAAATTGATCATTCAGTTTTCACAAACCCATGCATGGTTCCCGAATTAAAAGTGGCTTCAAATTACAACACATTGTATGCATGATGGCATTCACGAATTTCCGTGGTAGCAAGAACTGCTTTCTTTGGTTGATAACTGATGTTGAAAATTGACTGAGGTTACATCTGCATTGTATAGAAACATAACTAAGGAGCAACATGATGAGCTATGTATTTCCTGCTGCTCTGTTCTTATTTTAAAGGACTTTAATCCGAAGGTCATCCGTCCCTGTATTCACTGTTGGTTTTTCAGAACGCTTATAGCTCGTCTATTTCTCGACAGATCGTAGAGTTCGTCTCCAAAACCTCAGTTCTTTTTCATTTTTATTTATTTTGTTTGCGGAGACTACAAATCTTACAATTCATTCGTCTCCGAAGCCACAGTTTAAGGTACGGTAATGTGCTCAATAGTGAAATAGATGATAGTGAATGAGCTGAGGACCACTATGCATTCCCTATCATAGCCATCATTTTGATTGTACGATATGTGCATACGCCAAAAGATGACCGGCGTTGAACATTTAATAAGTACAAAGCCTTCAGAAAAATATCAAGAAGCAACTATAAGATAGTGAGAAAAAATTGAGAAAGTTTGTAAAAAAAAAACGCAAAAACACAACATCAAAAGTTCTTTTCAGAACGTTCAACATGTTCATAAAGAATAGTAAACTAATCCATTTTTCAGTTATATGGGTAGGTATTCACGTAGGAGAAGAAAATAAAGCAGTATATTTAAAATATATATTTAGCAAAAGCTGTCCCCTTTGTATAGTCCTACGTCACTCCGGTTATGTCCCCGACATTACCCACTCGTCTTTTTTTACGTTTAATTGGTCTATAATGTAAGTTTTAGCAACTTCAACATTGGTTAAGAAAATTGTATTGAGCTCGGAACACTGCCACGGCTGCCTACACTGGAGAGAAAGATTTGTATCCGCAGCTACCAAATCTTTAGTAATCGAAACATTGGTAAAATATACATTTTTTTTTTTAAATACTACCAAAACTTTGTAAAACTGACGTCAGATTCAATATACATCTCTACTAGAGATTCGTACATTTTACTGCATAGCATTAGTAAACTTGTTTTTTGTCATACCTGGCAACTGTGTGTGCAATCGCCATTTCTCTAGTGGAAGCAGTGGAAGCGAAACGATTCGGAGGTAAACATTTTGTATTCGTCAGGATTAACTTTATATAAATGTCTTCCTTTTCCAGCTTATAACCATAGGAATTTTTTCTGAGCATCATTATTGCACAAAAGCAAGTTGTATTTCGGAGTAAGTATATGTATCCACTTCCTCGTTCGAGAAACCTTTCCCATATTTCAGCCGAGGAGAAACATCGGTTTTATTTGATACGTTTCAACATGATTGATCCCTTTTTTCTTTTTCATTTTAAGCTGGCCTCGAAAAACAATATTCGGTATTTTTGTTCAACATAGGCAATTCGCAATTCTGGGGTAAGCAGTTTGTTTTTGTTACATTAAAATGTATATCAGTCTCCTCGGTCGCGAAACTTCATCCATATTTCCGTCGGGGAGAAACATCAGTTTACAAATCAACATAATTGACTTTTTTTGTTGTCTTTTTCAGTTGGCATTGTAAAACTTCATGCAGATTTATCATTTAACATACTTAATTAAGAGGTAATCCTTTGTATATAAATCAACAGAAGCACTTGGCAAGAATTTGTAAAACAAGACCGACGCGATCAGCTGGTGAACGCAAATATAAAACAAAGTTACTCGAGTTTATGCTGCCTTCCCGTTTTGATAGCGAGGTGAAAATCGATCAATGGACTGCGCTATGGTCCAACCGGTGGAATCGAAAATGTTGATACAGCGATATGCTGTATGGTTTCGCACAGATCGTTGACTGCGATGTGCTGATTCGCTCTATTGGTGTTGTTATCAAGTGGTTTCAGGACTCGCTTCTCCGGATGATGTGCCTCTGCCAAGACGTTGGGTGCCGCGTCGGTCACTGGCTTCGTCTGGCTTTTTTGTTTAGAAAAAGTCGGCACTGAGAACGACAGTAACAAAAAAATAATTAAAAAATCCAATATCCATCCGCAGTAACCGACCTGGGCCAAACGGGAAAATCATTGTCGTTCTCCTTGCTCGGTATCGAATACCAACATGATTTGTCTTTAATCGATTGTGCATCCCTTGTGAAACAGATTTGCGGAATATTCCCAGGAGAAATACAGGTATACAAACTGTGACAAACATCACAAATTAGATTATGTATTTTACACACTTTTCTAATGGTTTTATGTTAGATTTTCGATGATTTCTCAGTTTTATCTTGTTTTTAACATTGTTCTGTGTTTGTGGATATGCCCAATTATAGGTCACAATCACCTCTAATTCGACACTGAGTGGTGCTCCAGTATGTCCAATTACAGGCAAATCTCTGTATAACGCTTATCAATAACAAATTTATGTTTCTCTTCATTTGGACAGGGCGATGAAATGGATAGAGCCGTTCGAGCTGGATTGAAACCGAACAGTAAACTATATGAATAAAGGGTGTGTCACATCAAATTGCATCACGGAAAAAACGCTGTAGAAATTTAATTTTTAGGAATTATATCTTCAGCTTTCGCTTATAATCAGATAAGAGTGTATAGATCACGTTGGCCATGCTTCACTGTCAATTTTTCGTAAATTTGGAAAAATGTCGTCGAACGAAAAAGAGCGTCGTGAATTAATCCTGCGCACTCATTTCGAGAATCCGGAATTGTCACATCGGGACATCGGTAAGATGCTGGGAATCGTCCAATCCACGGTCAGCAGAGTACTAAAACGATACTTCGAGAACCTAACCATCGACCGGAAGGTGAAGAACGGCAAAAATGGATGCTCCGTCAGTGAAAAAGATCACAAGCGCGTAGTTAAGCAGTTTAGACGGGATCCGAAAAGTTCAGTCCGGGATGTCGCCAATAAGCTGATTTTGTCAAGTTCATTCGTCCAGCGGACCAAGCAGCGGGAGGGCCTGCGTACATACAAGGTTCAGAAGGCTCCTAACCGCGACGAAAGGCAAAACATGGTGGGGAAGACGCGAGCCCGGAAGCTGTACACCGAAATGCTGACGAAGCCGCATTGCCTGTTAATGGACGACGATAGGTTTCGTCAAAGCGGACTTTCGTCAGCTGACGGGCCTGTTGTTCTTCTCCGCAGAGGACAAATTCAGCGTTCCGGAGGAGATTCGCAAGCAGAAACTATCTAAGTTTGCCAAAAAGTACATGGTGTGGCAAGCGATCTGCTCTTGCGGAAAGCGGAGCGCCCCCTTCGTGATGACCGGCATGGTAAACGGGCAGGTTTACCTTAAGGAGTGCCTACAGAAGCGCTTACTACCACTATTGAAGCAGCACGAGGGCCCGACCATCTTCTGGCCGGATCTCGCTTCGAGCCACTATTCAAAGGACGTGTTGGAGTGATACGAAGCCAACGGGGTCACCTTCGTGCCAAAGGAAATGAACCCGCCCAACGCGCCGGAGCTTCACCCAATAGAGAAATATTGGGCGATTATGAAGCAGGCCCTCCGGAAGAACCCAAAAGTTGTCAAATCGGGGGCGGACTTCAAGAGAAAATGGATTTCTGTTCAAAAAAAAACTACGACCTGACGTTGTACAGAACCTTATGGACGGGGTAAAGAGGAAGGTGCGAGCATACGGGCTTGGGCTCGAAGTATGAATAAAAAGAAAATGTCAAAAGTTGTTTAATAGTTTTTATTCTACTGTCTAAAAATTTCAAAAGGATCGGTCTGCTGGGCGAATTTCTACAGCGTTTTTCCGTGATGCAATTTGATGTGACACACCCTTTATATGGCAATACATGACATTTGTGACTTATATTATTCCAAAATTTTATACTATATACATGTTTATCGCTCATCATTAACTTTTTGCATTTCTTTAGATGAAGATCTAGACGCACATAATTGCTGAAATGAGCTGCTGGAGTTCAACCCCATTGTAAACCACCAGAAAATAGTATACTGGACTAAGAATTCGCAATACAGGTATACAAAATTATTTTATTATAAATACATATAATATGTTTATTTAATATAATTGATCATTTGATATCTTTAATAAATTTGTATTTTTATTCTTCACTAGGACATGAGAGAGAAAAAAATAACGGACTGCTGCATTCTGGCTCTATCAACTCCCCGCTTCAGCTGCCCCTGTCTCTGAAAAATGAAAACCAGAGCAATGCAACACGAGAAGGAACGAGGCTTTGGAAAATCTATTAGATCGATGTGGTGGAGGCTTCGATTACAACTTTCCCCTTGTACACTACTTGTAGAACAATTTCATCGCGAATTAGTAATTTAAGTTAGAATTAAGTAATTTAACAAATTTTCAATTGTATATAAAATAAGTTATTAGTAATGTATTTTAAGCATGTAGAATAACGTAACATGAAATAAGGCTTCGGAAATAATAATTGATTATTTAAAAAATCTTGTCATTATTCCTTATGATTATCCCTTACAAATGAAAACCCAAACTTTCACTGATATTGCACCAATGGTGGGTCAACAAATCAACCATTGTTGAACCGACGAATAGCTTTCGTTATGTCGATATTGATCCAACACTGGAGTAACATCTCAGTTTTGCTTGAAATGGAGGTCTACCAATTTTGTTTCGTAGGATGTACCAAATATTAGTAGGGTAGAAAATGACTAGAGAATTGGTAACATGTACCAAAAAAATGTCATATTTACTAAATATTTCTTTTAGTGTATGCTTTCCAAAATAGTAAACGGAAGAGTATTACATTCGATCAATATGCCTCGGTCAACGAAGTCAACTTTTAGAATTTTGATTATTTTTGTTTTTGTTTTTTTTTAATTTTTAGTAATTAGATTTTAACACGTTAACCCCGACTCTTTCCTGCTGCGCCCTCCAATCAGCGCGCATCAAGATCCCCCCTAGGGACCAACACTGGGCTCTACACAACGACGGAGAGCTATATTTGGGAAACCTGAGAAGGTAACCGAGAGCTCGTATAAAACCAATCGACTCGGCGATATGTTCCGTTATTTATCACGTGTTCGCTTTGTAAAACGTCAATCACGACAACGGAGAGTTATCTTTAGGAAACCTGAGAAGGTAACCGAGACAACTTCTCCAACTTACCAACCTAGCAAGACAACCGGGAGAATTACTATTCTTCACGATATCTCAAAAACACGTAAAAATAATAATTAAAACGCTTGTAACGATAATGTAGATCACCATATAACTTCCTTGGTCAAGTATATACAAATTTCTTGGGGTTCTGCTAGACGTAAATCTATCGTGGATGTATCATATAAATTATCTAAAAAAAAAATCTCCTCCCTTTGCGGGGTTTTAAAAAGAATATTCACTTTTGTACCACAGAGAGCTCTAATCAATTTTTATTTCGCATGCATTCACTCTCAACTGCAGTATGGTATAATAGTGTGGGGTCATGCATGCAAAACAAGACTTAAGAAGCTTCAATCATTGCAGAACAGATGCTTGAAAATAATATATAGGCTACATACTCTACATCTTATTTTGGAATTATACTCTGACAACCATAATTGTATACTGCCACTTATCGGACTACGTGAACTTCACACTTGTAAACTTGTACATAGTGTTATTAATGACAATAAATCTCACCACAACCTGGAAATCCCTACAGCAAACCACCAACACAGCACATGACAAGCCCAGAATTTAGTACGAAGTTGAGCATCGACTAGTATAGGCCACATGCTCTGATCTCTTCAAAAAGAAATTAAAGAAACATCTAAAATCGACAATAAACGCTTTCATAATTTGAACAACGAACAAGCATAACAATTCCTGTAATAAATCTTCAGGTTTACAATTTTTTTTTTTTTTCTAAGTACGAGTGCCAGTTCTATTCATTGTTAATGTTTTCCTAATTATCGATATTATATTGTGTTGTAATTATACTTGGATCCCTTAAAAGAAATTTGTTTTTCATTGGGATCCAAACATCATCCCTTTTATGTTTTCCCGTTCACCCCTTAGCGTCCCTTTCCTTGTGTGTGTTTCTGTCTTGTTTTTTTTTTCATTCTAATAAATGGTGCCCAACTCCAGGAAGCTTCTAACAGAGTTTCTTCGAGCGGAGGGAAACCGAAAAATTTGGGCGGGACGAAGTTTGCCGGGTCAGCTATTCTAAAATAAAACGATAGTAAAACTAAGAGGATAATCTAAAGAATCAATTGTGATATTAATTTCATAGTTATATCAACAGGGCATTACGGATTTCAAGATATTATTACAAAGTGTCCGAAATATGATTCAGAACGGTACTTTTTGCCGAGATTTTTGTCTAGTTTGTAGAACTGTACATCAGGGGGTCTCCGTAGCCACATTGGTTGCGCGTTCGCCTAGTAAGCGATCGTGAGTTGATTACTCAGGTCCCTCATTGACCATCTTTGTGTTGTTACAGAATAGCTACGTCCACGCAACAATCATCAGCGATGGAGATTGATCCACGGTCGAAATAAGATCGATTTATCCATACAACTGCTCTGCTCTGCAAGACACATCGGGCTGCTGTTCTATAAATAACTCAACAATGATCAATCAACTGTCTCCGCTGTCCGGTCTAACTGGATAATGGAAGAACAGAAGGAAGACTCTTACGCCTAAATGGCTACTGTGTGAATGTACCATATGTAATGGTATAGAAGGAATACTGGCGAATGGCAACTGTGTAATGTGCTAATTATAGATATATGATAACCATGTGACATGTACACGATTAAAATTCGGCTCTGTTACAGTTAAAATGCTAATGAGCCTTAAATAAATAAATGAAAAAAAAGAACTGTACAACGCGCGAATGCTTCTTGTTTCGACGTCATTTTGAGCAAAACAAGGCAAGCATAAATAAAACAAAAACTTAGCAACTCGAAACAGTTCCACAATTTTAGTTACCCGTCAGAAAGATGCACTTTAAATATTTTTTTTTCAAATTTTTATCTTGAGGCTATTGATGGCGTGTGAAAAATTAAAAAAGTACGTTTTTCACAATATCCTACGGTGAACCACATAGAGGTTCAAAAAAATTGTCAAAATTTCAGGTTTACCAGGGCTTTGCTCTAACTGTTTTTAATACATTTAAATACAATTTTAGGATGAAGCAAATTCAGATTCAGTCCAATCCAACGATTTTGCAATTAGGACATGAGAAAGCAATGATTGACAGTAGGTCTAGATTCTAAATCGAGTTTAAATTTTGTTTGAAGCTTTCGTCAGACTGGATCATAGCGAACCATAAAAAGAATATCTCAATTTCGCAACTCAAGCACCAAACAAACTCGAGGCCAACAAGATGGTCCCGGGTAATGATCGCCATCATTTTAAAACAACCGTTATAAATTCGGCCTCTACGGTACTGTTCCGCCGCGCCATTCATTATATTGCATTTTACCCGGTAGCCCACTTTTTCGATTTTTCGTTTAATGAAAATGATTTCTCCTGGAATGGCTTTAGGGAGGAACGGGTGAGCCATCAATTTTTCTTCCAGAAGCCAGGAACGAACAATGCAGCGTTCGGTTGATTAATATGCTGATTAAAAATCAATCTAGAAACAGCTTGAACCAATTCTTTCGGTTTAAATTGCATCTGCTCAGGAGAAGATATTACAAAGTAGTTAAACTTGAATTAATATAGGAAATGTATCAAATTAAAGCTAAATAACACCTTGAGGAAAATGTATGAAGACTGTTTTTTGGTAAAAATGATTGTGATTTAATCGATTCCATGAGCTGAGAAGGATAACAAATCGGTTTCGGACAAAGTGAACCACCAACATCCATCAAGCTAAGTGGATTGCGAATCATGAACCCGCAATCGCAACATTCTCGAAACTTTCCCCTTAACGTCACCGAAAAGGTATTGCACGTCTCACCGGGGAATGATTATAGGTTCCGACCGATCCTGGACGCTGCGATGATTGCAAGCGAACAATAATGATAATTATTACCATCTGACGCACGGCAGCAACAGCAGCGGCGCGGAATTGACTCCGAAAAAAAACGGCAAGGATTTGCCGTTTCCAGCCGAAAGCTCGTCAACTCTGAATGATTAATTTCAAAGTTGATAACCTCTCATACAATGTCGACCAAAATCGCGGAAGCCGGCTAGCTGCTGCTGCTGCTGCTTCCCTGCCGATTTTACAGCTGACGGGATGATAGTTGGTCCGATCTCGCGCTGTAATAAATGGGTCGAATAATTTATGGTTTAACATGCAGTTAATATGGCACTCGGCTCGTAAGTTTCTCGTGTTGATTTTACGCACAGCCCCACGGCGCAATTCGGCTTTCCCCATTAACGATAAATTAATTATATATGCATTATTTTGGTCGGGAGTAACAGCCCGCGACACTGCTGGCGCGAAACCGGTGAATTTGGTATCACACACAAGCTGTTTTTGTTGTTGTTTCGGACTACTGAAACTAAGTGCAATCGATCGCACATCTTGTTTGATTATACAAGAACGCATTTTCACCGCCATTCCTCCCCCCGAAAGACAATGGGCAATTGGTGGTTGGTTCCTAGAGCTGGTTGGTTCTTCCGCGTAATTGATTGCTAAATGTTAATAGCGCAAGGAGAGGCGGAGAAGGAAAAAAATATGATAAGCGATTCTTGAGCGGCAACTGACAACAACTCACAGCAGCACGTGCCCCAAACACGAGCCGAGATGCTTGCAGCTTGAACGAGCCAACTGCAATTGCATCTGTCATAAAAATTCAGCTCTATTTGTTTGCGCTTATCATGCGCGCGATTATGCCATATTTGCCTTTGTCCTGGAGATGGGGCTGAAATGTGAGCGGTTCTCACAATTCAAAGATGAAACCTTCAAGTTATTCTGTTTGATTATTACTCTGTTGTGTAAAGAAGGAACTTTTTTGCATGTTACCTACTTTTTTCGTGTTTGTTACAATATAAGATATTTAAAATTAATCTATTACAATACTTCTTACATTAGGGGGTCTCCGTAACCACATTGGTTGCGCGTTCGCTTAGTAAGCGATCCTTTGGCTTCAAAACTCAGGGCCCCATTGACCATATATGTGTTGTTACAGAATAACTACGTCCACGCAACAATCATCAGCGATGAAGATCGATCCACGGTCGAAATAAGATCGATTCATCCATACAACTGCTCTGCTCTGCAAGACAAATCGGGCTGCTGTTCTATAAATAACTCAACAATGATCAATCAACTGTCTCCGCTGTCCGGTCTAACTGGATAATGGAAGAACAGAAGGAAGACTCTTAGGGGCTGTCCACATACCACGTGGACAGAAAAAGCATGATTTCAAACTCTCCCCTTCCCCTTCGTGGACGAGCGTGGACATTTACTAGACCTCTCCCCTCAAGTCCACGTGGACATTTTATGCATGTTTTTGGATCCAGGAAAAAATTAAAATTGGCTTCATTAGAAGTTTTGTTTTTTGACGCATGTCTTTTTTTGTTTTTTGTCTTACATTAAGGGTGCCAAATCAGGAAACAGGTCACGTTTTCATGAAATAAAGTTAACGTTAATAACTATTTTTGCTGCGAATGGATTTTAACGATTTACATACCAATCGAATCGGAAATTTTCTAAGATTTGTTTGATTTGTAATACATTATAATCTCATAACCTGTATATGGTTAAAATTGATGAAAATTGGAAGCAATGCCACTTCCCAAACATTTGTTCTGTTCATTTGTGTGCTTTCCCGAACAGAGCTGTCAATAACGGACAACTTATGCAGCCGCTAGAATAGACACAACGAAGGGGGATAGCGAAGAGAGAATATTTGCGAAGCAAGTTAGCTGTCGTTGGCGTATAAGTATTGCATCTCCTCTGAAGAAAATTCATAGAATATTTCTGTGTCCGAAACAACAAAGGTCGCTTATTCTGCTCGTTTTGTGTTTTATGTTTCCCCCCGAGCTGTGAACGCTAGCGAAATGATTCTACAAAACCACGCAAGCCATTAAACCTTTACAGGGTCCCGGAATATTTGACTAAAGAGTTATTTATGAAATTATATCCGAAATGATAAACCAACAAATTCAAAAAAAAAGAGAGCGTAGTCCTACGTCGTAAACGGGGGGTTTCCACTAACATTAGCTAATAGTTAATTCGTATCGCTATTCGATTTCTTCCAAATTCCGTTTATGTAGTATTGATATTTCCGTTGTCCGCATCAAAACATCCCTTATAGGTTTCGAGCAGATTTTTCTTAGATTTGGCACGTTCTACCATTATATATCTTATGATATCTTATGACAAATTCTAATAGCAACCGATTCTTAAAGAATCATAGCTTGAAAGCCTGCTGTCTGATTGAAATACGCTATTGGACATAGTTATTGGAGAATCAAAAACCATTATGTTAAAAAGATAGCAGTTTGCTGGCAAATAATGAATCGTAAAGCAGTATGAGAATATAAATTTATTTTTTTAAATATCAGGATGAGTTTATCATGCATATATCATACCGTCCGGGAACTAGCCCGTCGCGAATCTATCCTGCACGTACGCAATGAAAATCTGGACTATCCTTTTCATGAGTCAACTGAACTGTTCAACTGCCCAAAACTTTACTTATTTCACGTCCTGTTATAATTTGAAAAATGTCTAATCATCGACAGGGAATCTGGAAATCGAAGCAAAGGCATCCCAAAAACTCACTCGAAAGTGGTTGCTCTTTTCAAACGGACCCCGGATTTGTTACCGAAAAACACAGAGAAAATGGCACGAGCTTCGCAATCCTAAATTCAAAAAACAAAAGAAGAGATGATTCGAGAAATGTTGAAACACAAGTTGTATCGAACCGTAAAGCGAAGTAAAATCTGGAAGCAGAGGAACGCTCAGGGATACAAGAATTTGCTGATGAAATACGGTTGCGTTGTTAGGATGATGAAACGTACTGCAAGGCTGTTGTTTCCGGAAAAACTACAGGGCAACAAATTTAATACATGCCTCATTAGATCTGCATAGTGCCCAGGAAAATACAAAAAATGGTCAAATTAATGGCTTATATGCAGTTTGCGCTTAGCAATCGACCAGTATTCTCCAATCAGGCTTAGCTTGGCCCGCATATCATTTCTTGGGAACCAAAGTGGGTCAAAAACACTTTGGTTCCCAAGAAATGATATGCGGGCCAAGCTAAGGCTGATTGGAGAATACTGGTCGATTGCTAAGGGCAAACTGTATAACTATAAGCGTTGTGAAGCTGTGTAATTTAAATGCCAAACAAGAGGTAAAACGAAGTACTAAGGGGCTGTCCACATACCAGGTGGACAACTTTAGGGGGTGTAGGGGGTATGAAAATGTCCACGCTTGTCCACGGAGAGGGGGGAGCGAGTATAGACTATGTCCACGTGGACACGAATAATATATATTTTTCTTCAAATACAATCACCGATACATTCTAAATTAAATAAAAACTGTTTCGTATTCAAGACTTTGAAAACATTCTGCAAAACCTGAGTATTCCATATTTATCAATAAACGGATTGAGCTGCCTGCTTGATATATTTTTACAAATATCATTCTTCTTCATTGAAATACATATTCTGAAAATAACTCACGTAAACTGTGAAGGATCGAGCTATTTTCTATGATCCTATGACTTTTATAGATATGGATTATGCATAAACGTTCATAGCCCAAAACTATGAAAATTAAACGATTCCATTATGGTTGAGTTACGCAAATGGCTTTTTCATCAAATATAATTTTCTATGGATTTTTTTCTATCTCGAGAACGGTTCGTCTTAGGATAATAACGCCTGTATAGTTTGTCATGCCAAATTACGTGTAAAATCAATTTTTTGTATTTTTTTTCGAAAAGTTGCAATTTTTCAAAGTATTGGAATATTGTCGATATCCAGATGGAATAAGTACTCTTCTGAAATAAAGCCGTGAACGTAAATTGATTTCTTGTATCAAATATGTACAATACGAACTAAAGTCACTCCACGGTGAAAACGAAATGAATTGTATGCACTTCATATCGTTTTCACCGTGAAGTGACGTTTGTGATCAGGACCGTATACTATGTGACATCAACACATTTTTTGCAAGTGTTCAGAAAACGGGTACTAAAATTGTATTTAAAGATGATTTTAATCAATTAATTTATTTTTCTCTGATTGGCGTTTGCAATCATAACTAGTAAACTTAAGATCAATCTTTGAAGTTGTGTAGTTAATATTCAGATGCGGTTTGTTTCTGTGTTTCTGTTTCTCAACTGTACATCGCGTGTTTCTGTGTTGGCAGATCAGATAACCTTTATATTTTCGCTGATGATGACAAAAAAATTTTGAAATACTCACGAGTATTTTAAAATTAAACTCATATGAAACATGTGCTCTGTACATTGTACTTGCTAGTCATTTATCTACCATACAAAAAACAATGGGCCACAACAAAGCAGATATCACAGAGTACAACCAGAAATAATTGATATAAATTGAAGTTAAATGGAGTTAAAATGGAATTTAAGCGGAATTCAGTTATTTCCTTAATTATTTCAATTAAAAAAGAGAAAAGGTCTACGTGGACAAAAAGAAGTAGGAATATGAAAATGTCCACGCTTGTCCACGGAGGGGGAGGGGGAGTCTAAAAATCATGCTTCTCCTGTCTGCGTGGTATGTGGATGGCCCTTAAGGATAGGAAATTTAAAAAAAAATGAAAATGCAGAACAAATTCCAGACTTCATTTATACTATACTCCTTAAGCGTGTCCACGTGGACATTATTCATAACCCCTACCCCTCTCACCGTGGACAAGCATGGACATTCACGTGGCGGAAATGACGGAGTAGCATCATCATACAAGTTTCATTTGCATTCTAAAACCCACAAGCACATGTAGTGAATTAAAAAGTGCTCCCGTGGCCGAGTGGTTAGCGTCATAACTAACATGCCGAGTGTTCGGGTTCGATTCCCGTTCTGGTCGGGGGAATTTTTCGTCAAAGAAATTTCCTCCGACTTGCACTGTGATCACACGTATTCTAGAGCTTGCCACTCAGAATGCATTCAAGGCGTGTTATTTGGCATAGAAATCTCAACTAAGTACTAATAAAAATGACGCAAGTAATACTACGTTGAGACGGCGAAGTTCCTCTAGGAACGTTAGTGCCATTGAAGAAGAAGAAGAAGTGAATTAAAAAAGTGAATTATACTAAAACTTATATTTCTAAAGTAAAATTATTGAGACCTACAATCAAAACTAATTCAATAAAATTATAGCAAAAGCTGCATTGCAACTAAATCGCACTTTGTAATTTGCTCGACGAAAACGAACAGAGGTTCGCGCCTAACCTAACCACCGGAACAGTTGCATTTTCCGTCCAATCTATAGTTTGTTCATCCATAGTAATAGAAGGTAGCATATCCTTTAATTAAACTGCTTTTATCTTTGACTAGCTCACCCGGCAAACTTCGTCCTGCCCAACATTTATTTTTCGTTATCACATCCCCGTTTTCTTACTAAGCGCACGTTCATGGCTTCAATCGCAGAACTGTTCATTGATAGATTTTCTAATCCACCCTTTAAAATTACCTTTTACTATAAAATTCCTAGTACTATCAGATTATTTTCCGAAACAATTCTCGTTCAAGATTTTTCAACCACCTGCAAATGACGTGTTTCTCCGATACATGTTTGATGCGAAAAATATGATAGAATAAAGACAGCCCTAAATCGACAATTCCTTTCTCGAGTTTTGCTCTCATCAGCACATTCGGTGATCCGTTTTTATTTATATAGATAGAGGACGATATAGGAATGCGTTTTATCATAATAAAATCCATTTACACTTTCGAACGGATATCAATTTCATTTCAGAGGAGGAAGGGGTTTTATACCATCATAGAAACATTCCTCGTTCCCAAAAACCCTCACATCCCAAATTTGGCTCCATTTGCTTGAATAGTTCTCGAGTTATGCAGAAATTTGTGTTTCATTTATATGGCAGACGACTCCCCCCCCTTCCAAACAGAGGGGGCAGGAGTATCTAACCACCATCATTTATTGCACCCTAAAACCTCCACATGTCAAATTTGGCTCTATGCGCTTGATTAATTCTCGAGTTATGCAGAATTTTGTGTTTCACTTGTATGGCAGCCCCCCGAAAGAGAGGGGGGAGGAGTATCTATTTACCATAGAAACGTTTCTTGCCCCCTAAAACTCTCACATGCCTAATTTGGTTCTATTTGCTTGATTAGTTCTCGAGTCGGACGTTTCGTGGAAAAATGTTCGAAGAGCATTGCACTCCTCAGATCAACCGCCGGGAATGTCGCGATTGAGCTGTCATCAAGCTCCAGGAAGGTGGGACGGGAGACATTGAATGCGGGAAGTTCATCAATTGTTTTTGGGAATAAACCTAATGAACTTATAGATGAATGAGAAAATCGATTTCTTCAAGTGACTGTTACAAATGTACACCGTCTTGATGGAATTAACGAAACACAATTGTAGGCAAACTACTGAAGGTCATTCCAGGTCAAAACTAGTCTGATGTATGGTGCTCATATATCGTTCTAAATATTACCGCTAGTGTGAGTGATGAAAAACTCTCGTAAATCAATCAGAAAATGACTGAGTAATAATTCTGAGTATAAGAGGAAGCTTGTATCTTCAATTTGGACCAATCAGAATGAGGTATTTCCATTTGGGTAAAGGTTGAGATTTCTCAATTGTTTGATAGTTAGTTTCATACCATATTTTATTTTATTCAATAAACAAAATGTTATGGAGTGCCGAAATCGATTGACGTAAGAATCTCATCAATTCATCATGAAATTTCCGAATGACGTCATCCTTCGTCAAAATGGCGTAGCGTTCTGAATCATATTTCGGACACTTTGTTCTAATATCTTGAAATGCTTAATGTACTGATGATATAACTATAAAATTAATATCACAATTGCTTCCTTAGAGTAATCCCTTGAGTAATCATTTTTAATAGGTACCAAAGGAGAAAACTTAAAAGCATATTGAACTAATTTATTAAAAATATCAACCAAATAATACCTGTGCACAAAGTTACATTCGAATTATTACATAGTAGGAAAAAATGCATCCAAAATCCAAAATCCACTCATTATCGTTTGTGTTTGACGTTTCCATAGCGTGAGCACGTAGGATTTACCCCTTCATCAATATTTAAATTTCTCTCGCGATTCATCACTTCTCATCATTGTTATCAGGTTACTGTGATTGCTTGGTAAGTGTTTCGCAGTTTATTATAAATTTTTTTATCCAAAATATATATTTTTATTAAGGCTCATATGGCGTCAACCTGACGGGGCCGGGAGTTCAATATTTCGACAATGTTTGGCTTATAACTATGTTATTAATATGTAACCGATTACTCGCGGTATTGACGTATTGACGCGACTAAGCAAAAGTTTATAGATCGGATAGGAGGGATATGAAGAAAACATCAAGGAAACATCATTAAACGTTGACATCGGCGTTTCTAAGGAACAGGTATAGATGAAGCAGAAGATCAGGATCACGGCTACCTAAGATATCCCGGACGGGGATATCCGATTGTCAGCCTTTTGCTCTCAGTGCTCTAGAGAGCTGAGAGCGAGCAGCATGGAACCGGATACACGACCAGACAACATGCTCGATGTCGTGGTAGCCATCACCACAATCACAAAGATTGTTTGCTGCGAACCCAATGCGATAGAGATGCGCGTTTAGGTTGTAGTGATTGGACATAAGCCGAGATATCACGCGAATGAAATCACGACCGACATTCAATCCCTTAAACCAAGCACTCGTCGAAACCTTAGGGATAATCGTGTGTAACCAGCGACCGAACTCATCTTCACTCCACATGCGCTGCCAACTAACGAGTGTGTCCTGACGAGGAATGTGAAAAAATTCGTTATAAGCAATTTGCCTTTCAAAAAGTGTGCCTTCTGAAGCGCCCACCTTAGCAAGCGAGTCCGCTTTCTCATTCCCCGGAATCGAGCAATGAGAGGGAAGCCATGCTAAGGTCATCTTGAATAATTTTTCGACCAAAACACTCAATAGATGTCTTATTCTTGTTAGGAAATAAGATGAGCGTTTATCAACTTTCATTGAGCGGATTGCCTCTATTGAGCTGAGACTGTCTGAAAAAATAAAATAGTGGTCGATGGGCAATGTTTCAATGATCCCTAATGCGTAATATATCGCACCCAGTTCAGCGACATACACGGAACAAGGATCTTTGAGTTTGAAAGAGGCATTGGAATTTTCATTGAAGATGCCGAAGCCAGTGGACCCGTTTATGCATGAACCGTCAGTAAAGAACATTTTATCAGATCTAACTTTCCCATATTCTGCCGAAAATATCGGCGGAATATAATCGGAGCGTAGATGATCTGGGATTCCATGGATTTTTTGTCGCATGGACAGATAAAAAATGACAGAGGAATTGCAAAAGTATGGGAAGCAAACTTGGTTGGAGATGCCTGGTGAAGGGTGCACGTCGTGGGTAAGGTACTCACGGTATAAAGATATAAAACTTGACTGAGGAGTCAGTTGGAGTAGATTTTCGAAGTTATCAATCACCAATGGATTCATGATCTTGCAACGGATGAGAAATCTGTAGGATAATTCTGTGAACCGAAGAGTAAGCGGGGGTACTCCTGCCAAGACTTCGAGACTCATCGTATGTGTCGAATGCAAACACCCCATGGCAATACGCAAGCAACGATATTGTATCCTCTCCAGCTTGAGAATATGAATCCTGGCAGCTGATCGGAAGCAAAAACTGCCATATTCTAACACTGATAATATCGTTGTTTTGTATAACTGAATGAGGTCTCCTGGATGGGCACCCCACCATGTTCCGGTAATTGTTTGGAGAAAATTGATTCTTTGCTGGCATTTCTGTTTCAAATACGCAATGTGTATTCCCCAGGTACATTTAGAGTCAAAATATACTCCAAGGTATTTGAAAAACATCGAGTGCCTGATCGCTTTGCCGGATAGGTGAAGCTGGAATTGGGAGGGTTCGTGCTTCCTAGAAAAAACGACCATTTCGGTTTTCTCCGTAGAGAATTCGATACCCAGCTTGAGAGCCCACGTGAACAGGTTGTTCAGGGTATCTTGCAAGGATTTTTGCAGAACGGCGGGATTAGAACCCGTAATGGAAATAACTCCATCGTCTGCAAGTTGTCTCAGCGTGCAGTTTCTAGTTAGACAATCATCCATATCATTGACATAAAAACTATACAAGAGGGGGCTTAGGCAGGAGCCTTGTGGTAGGCCCATAAAACTGTATCGAGAAGATTTCAAGCTGCCATGATTGAAAAACATGTGCTTTTCTGAGAGTAAATTGTACAGGAAATTATTCAGAATTGACGAAAGTCCACGATTATGAAGTTTCTTCTGAGAGAATTTATATGGAAACTGAATCAAATGCCCCTTTGATATCGAGACAAACGGAAGCCATTTGTTCTTTACGAGCCAATGCGATTTGGATTTCAGAAGATAGCAGCGCGAGACAATCATTCGTCCCTTTACCTCGGCGGAAGCCAAACTGCGTATTTGACAGCAAATTGTTCGTTTCAACCCACTTGTCCAAACGAAGTAGAATCATTTTCTCTAACAATTTACGAATACAGGATAACATTGCAATCGGCCTATACGAATTGTGATCGCAAGCCGGCTTGTTGGGTTTTCGTATGGCTATCACTCTCACTTGTCTCCAGTCATGTGGGACTATATTCAGCTCCAGAAACTTGTTGAACAAGTTCAGCAAACGCTGTTTCGCCAAGTCGGGAAGATTCTTCAACAAGTTCAATTTAATCTTGTCCGACCCCGGAGCTGAATTGTTACATGAGAGAAGGGCAATTGAGAATTCCACCATCGAAAAATTCTCATAATCGCCTTGGAGCGGAATGTCGCGTACGACGTTTTGTGCAGGAACGGAATCGGGACAAACCTTTCTTGCAAATTTGAAAATCCAACGGTCAGAGTATTCCTCACTTTCATTTGTATGGTTCCAGCCACGCAATCTCCTAGCCGTATTCCAAAGAGTGCTCATAGCTGTCTCCTTTGACAAACCATTGACGAACTTCCGCCAATATTCACGCTTTTTTGTTTTAATCAGACCTTTTAGTTTGGCTTCTAGAGCTTGGTACTTTCGAAACCATTCCACTAATCCAGTTTTCCTGAATTTTTTGAAAGCGGATGATTTTTCAAGGTAGACCTTTGAACACTCCTTGTCCCACCAAAGTGATGGAGGACGACGTCGGAAAGTGGTAGCAGGAACACGTTTCTTTTGAGCTTGAAGTGCGCTTTCGTAAATCAAACTCGATATAAAGTTATACTCTTCGAGTGGAGGAAGTTCATGCATTGAAACAAGTGCTTCAGATATTATTTCTGCAAATTTTCTCCAGTCAATATTTTTCGTGAGGTCATACGCAATATCGACTGACTCACGAGAACCTGATTCATTGGCGATCGATAAAATTATTGGCAGGTGGTCACTACCGTGGGGATCTTGGATTACCTTCCACGTGCAATCCAGGGATAACGAAGAAGAGCAAAGTGATATGTCTAGCATGCTTGCCCGTGCAGGAGGGTTGGCTATCCTAGTTGCGTCCCCTGTATTTAAAACTGTCATGTTGAAGTTGTCGCACAGATCATAAATCAACAAATCATATAAAATATAATCATCATATATATAATATAATATAATATAATGTAATTTTCGCTCAAAAAATTACAAAATAAAGTGTCCGATATTTAAATGCAATCTGTTCGAAATTTGATTCTTATTCGCTTGATTTGAAAAGCATTTTATTCGATGATTTTTTTATGTTTTCAATTAAATAGATACCAAAGTAGAAAGCTTAAAATCATATTGAACTAATTTATTAAAAATATCAACCAAATAATACATGTGCATAATGTTGAGATCTGTTTTCTGCATCATATACCTTAAGCGTCCGAAATATGATTCAGAACGGAATTGCTGTGATCAGTTTTAAAATATTTTTAGTCGAGTTTATTTCGCGCACAAATCGAACGTCAGCCGGACAGCCGTTTCGCGAATCCATGGTCATACAACGCGAAAAGATGTTTAACCGGGACATACTTGTCACACTTCCGAGTCCAACTGTCTCCCTCTCTGATAGTAGCCGTAGCCGTAGTAGCTCCTGCCGTCGAGTTATATAAACCTATCAATTTACTTCTTGTTGCCGATGTTGATTCATGTTTCCCCTTATCCCTAGGAGCCTGAAAACTCGCGGAAAAAATAACACCTTTCCATACGGCGCACCACTTAACACACGCGTTAACGTAAGACCTTCTGCTCTGCTGCTTCTGGTTTGCCTATCTGCGTGCGAGGTCGCATACCCTTACCAGCCCCCCCCCCCCAAGATGGAGAGAAGATGCTTTCCGAGTGGTTACGCACCATTATTATTAAGAAATTTAGCTTCCAGCAGCGGTGCCTTGTTTTGTGGCCGAACGCCACTTTTCCCGCGAGTCCTTACTATTGCAGCGGTCTTTGTTATCCTTCAGCGCATTGCAGAGAATAATTACTATATGGAATCAATGAAGATCTGTGCGTAGCACAGTGTTTGGGTTTTTGGAGGTTTCGGATGAAAAGACCATTATATTGCAGCCGTTCAGCAGTTGCTCGCATCGTGTCCGATTAATTATTCAATCATCAGCAACCGTCAACGAGTTCTCACTTCCCCGTACAAAGTTCATTCGATCGATTTATACTTTAAATGCATATTGTTTTAATGGTAGCATCCTAATGATCCTTGTCGGAAATTGAAATGCATTTATTCGGCCTGCAGCCATCTGATGGCATTAAAATTGAATGCGAAATATGCATATGCGTGCTCATTTTAATGGCAGTATGAGAGTTATCAGATCGATAATTGCCGTAACGGTAAGCAGTGCAGCTTCTTCGCTTTTCGATCTTTGGTCCATTATGTTTGTTCGCACAGGGGTGACTTTCAAGCCGTCGAAATGGAGCAGATGAAAATCAAGATTGGCAGTGCGTATTTGATTGTTTTTTTATATTAATTTTTATGAATGCTCTGGGTTATTATGTGCAATGGTTACTTAAAGGTGAACAGAAAAAAAGAAATCTATTAGTGTATAGAGGAACTGGTACAAATTCGGTACCCCATTTTGTTTTTTGGACTTAGCTCTTGGCCAATGCTCGGAATTTCTTCATATTACGTCAGCTTATGAAGGGATCTGTCACGGCCAGCAAAAAAATTTAAAAAAACAATACACATTTTATTCTATAAAAACTCTTTATTATACATAAACAACACTGAACAAAACCATAATATCACGACGGAGTCCGTAGCTGAAGCACCTGAATCCCCTCCTGTAAAGAAAGAATAATTAGTTTGTTATACACATGTTAATACATATTGTCACTTACCTTTAAATCGTCATCCACGTATATCCAAACTATCACCTGAAATGATAATTATTGAAAACACATAATTGCACGGCACATAATACTTACCTTTGAGGATAACACAATAATTACAACACAGAAACAATGACAAGCGAATTGTCAAAAGACAGGAACGCATGGAAATGAACCCGCTATACAAAGCGCAATTGTTTATGGCGAATATTCTAGACGCAACCCATACAACAATTGCATTATTCAAATCAGTATGGGACCAATCATATAAATAGGGCACGAAATGCTAAGAACAGAGTTCAGTTGCGAACTCTGTCGACCAGTATAGATCAGCCTTTGACTATATTCGATCTCATTTCTTATCATTCAACGGGTAGGCAGTCTACTCTCACATCTCTACTAGAACTCTGCTCAGAAACTATCTGGGCGGAGACAGGATCTATTGCGGACAATTCCCCGCAAACCGATTTCAAAAATCTTGATTTGGCTCGGAGCTTTGAGCATAGAAGTGAAACAACTCATATTCGAGTACCCGAGATGCCTGAGTATAAATTTGGCACCCCATTTTTTTTTATCTTTTCAAATTAAAAGAATCGTCCTGAAATCACTGAAAAATGTATTTGTTGATATTTTCATACAAAATAGAAGTGAAGAGGAACAAAAAAAAAACGATTTTTTTAAGAAAAAGTGAACAAATTTCATCTCGATTTATTTCTAACTAAAAAAGTAAAACGAATCAAAAACCTTTACGAATCCGGCGAAATTTAATTTTGCTACATGGGCATGCAATACTTAGCATAGTGATCATCAACACTATGTTTACATTGGGGTGCCAAATTACCCGCATACCCAATTTTCACTTTGGAATGATTGATCCGAAATCTATGAAATTTGTGATTAAAATCTCGATACACTTACTCGAATTCGTTGAAGAATATCAATTTCTTGATCCAAATCAGCTCTAATGTTTAAAATCGGCTCACTATTCGATTTCTAATGATTTTTCAAAAGACGCACATGAAAAATTTTCGAGATTTCAAAAACACAGATATTTTGGGTTTTTGGTTTGTTACTACATTACTAGTACACTTTTTTATTCATTATCAGAGTGCGCTCATTACCGGCGGAGATCCGGGTGGGTTCCAAATTACCCACGGGGTACCGAATTTGTACCAGTTCCTCTACAATTAAAAAGTGAATGGGAAATTCGCTTGTCTGTTGTTTATGCATATGAATTTTTGTTTCATGATCATCGCGGTTGTATATTCTCAGTGGCGGCGAGTGCAGCTTTTGTACCCGGGCGGAAGAGTTGATTTGCACCCCTTCTTTCGTCAGAAAAGTAGAAACATTTCCACCCAGGGAAGAGTCTGTGTCGTACCCGGGGCGGAAGAGTCGATTTGTACCCTCACTCCTCCGTCAGAAATCATATTTATCCAATTTCTTCATATAAAATCGCTTCATTCTGCACCCTTAAAATCGTCCACCCGGGGGCAGTCCGCCCCCTTCACACCACCCAGTCGTCGCCGCGGTATCTTCTCAAGAGGTATATTTCAATGTAAACTCTTAGACTGTTTCTGAACTAGAACGTTTTTATTTTTTGTTTTAAATCATTTACTCCAGATATACAAAAATGTCTTCAGTGAAAGCTTAAGAGCTCAAGGCTCTGGGATATGAATTAAACGATGCTTTTGTTGTGAGATCTAGACTGGAACTAATTTATTTCCATATTATAGTCAGGCGGCACACCACCACACAGGCGGCTCTTCTACGAGAGCTATTATCTATGTTTATTTCCTACCCTGTAAGTAAAGGCCCATTTAAACGTTGCTAGTAGCTGACTTGACAGTGGGCAGCTAATGGGCCGGTGAACTCGCTTGACAATCAGTTGACTCGCCTTATACGTTCACACAGTGCGAGCTGCAGGCCAGCATCTAGATACTACAGCACGGTTTAACAAGGATGCCAGGTGATTTTTCAAATGTCCATCAAATAATCAGATACAGCAATCAGGTCCGAATTTGGCAGATAATTGATCCGAAATCGACTTCTCTATTGGCAGTTTTCGTCTCAGGCTTTCGGTTACGTTTATTTTTAGACAATTTGATCATGAAATACACGCTGACCATAATTCATGCCGTATACAATGTTGTCGAGAAAAACACGGCTGATCGTAGTTCGTAACGTGACGGTTAAAAACATACTGCTGAATTTCTTCGAACTGAAGGTACTATCCGAAAAAGCAGAAAGGCAAAAGGATTTGGGCCAGAAATTGGATGCAAAGAAAAGAAGCAATAAATACAGTAATGAAGGAACTCTATGATGATGATCCCCGAAAGTACAGAGCAGTGTTGAGAATGAACAAGTGGAAACACTGTTGGATTTAATTGCTCCAAAAATACAACGCCAAGATACACTCATGAGGTATGCTATTTCTTCTGGAATATCGTTCAGATTATTGTCGATATTTTTTTTAAATTTCAAAAGCATCCATAGCTAAGATAATTCCTCAAGTATGTGATGCTATAAATGACAGTCTAAAAGATTTTTCAAATTTTTTTTTATTTCGCCTTGACAGCAGCTTCGTGTACCAATTTGTGAAATGAAAATGATATTAAATTTACAGGCGGAATAAATATGAGTCAAAAATTAAAATAATGAATGAAAATAGACTTTTCCTATCGAATATGTATTTTGTTTCTTAGAACAATACTTTTTTTTTGCAAGTGGTGAGTGAATTTTGAATGAAAATTGTGTCTGATAAAGGTATATTATAGATTTTCAAGAACACTATCTCAAAACGAAAGCTTGCCACGCCAGCAAAAAAAAACAACGATTTCGTTAAGAAACTATGAGGGTTTCATTTGCTTTTTCCAATAATTTTCGAGTCTGTTTATATCTTCGCATATTTTTAAATATCTTCAAAATGGAGGCATTTCTTTATATTTGGCATCCCTGATTCGAACACCAAATACTGTTTTTGACGTTTTGAGGGATGCGAGTCCGAGTAAAATAAAAAAAAACTTTGAAGTAGCTCGCACGTCGGATTACACGTGACACTAACTGGCATGATGTGGTCACACGGTGTGAGTAGCTGCACCGCAGTAACTGATTAGACCAACTCGTATGCTTACTCGGACCGTATAAACTAGGCTTAAAGCACATTTGACGTTACCTCTAAACAGCAGCGTAGTGTCCGTACATAAAACCAATAACCTATCTTTGATTTCGCAAAATTGAAGCACATCAACACAAAGTAGAATTTCAGTAGAATTTTTACCTACAATGATAACGATCTTTGGAACTGTACAAGAAATCTTCAAATATTTCATTTCAAATACACATTGGAATGTACTTATTGAGTCTTTGGAAATATTGTTGAAAGGGCATTCCGATACAAGATGGTCGTCGAAACAGCAAGCGGTATTAGCGGTATTATAAGGTCCATTTGTTCCTTCTTTTTTGTTCTCACTGATTCGACCAAACACAACAATGCCATCGTGTATGGGGCTGAAGTTTTACTGAATCAAATAGATTTTGACGTGGGACTACGTCTAACCGGAATATATGGAGGGTAAAATGAAAACCTAAACACAGAACATGCAGGAAAAAATGAAAGATTTCGAATGCTTATAGCTCGAACATTTCGTACTGGATAGGAGAGATGTCTGCATCACTTGATAGGGAATATTTCTACGCATCTATCGCAACTAACAAAATGTTGTTTTTCATTAGATAAACAATTGAATAACTGTAAAATATTAGGCGTTATCTAAACGCTCTAACTGCATCGTTTTGATTGGCCCGATTTACGGTTTCCCTAACACAGCCATCAAAACCAAGCAGCCTTGGGGAAATCGGCATTGCAAATACATGAAAGTAGGGGGACTTTTGTTCTCATCGAAAAATGTTCCCTAACACAGACTTTAAAACCAAGCAGCGAAATCGGCATTGCAAGCACACGAAAGAGCCTAGAGGCGAGTGAACTGAAAAGTTTAAACCCTCTTAAAGACAAAAAGAAGAAAAAGAACACACGAAAGTAGGGGGAGATTTTGTTCCCACCGAAATGTGTTCCCTAATAGAGATTTCTAAACCAAGGTGCCTGGAGAAATCGGTATTTCAAATTCATGCAAGTCGGGGGTATTTTTGTTCCGACTGGAATGTGTTTCCCTAACACAGACTTCAAATCCATGAAGCGTGGGGAAATCGGCATTGCGAATTCATACAAATCGGGGGTTTTTTTGTTCCGATTGAAATGTGTTTCCCTAACACAGACTTCAAAACCGAGGTTTCTGGGGAAATCGGCTCTGCAAATAAATGCAAACTGCGAGTACTTTTGTCCTCGCTTGCCTTTGTGCAGAGTGGAATATGTCTGTCCTAACATGATCTTCTAAACTTAGGAACCTGGGAAAATCGTGCAGCCACTAGAAGCGAATGAACTTCCCAGTTTCAAGCAAATTCGAGATTCGAGAAGTATGTACACTTTTGGGATGTAAACTTCAGAGGGAAATGTAAAATAAAATAATCGTTTGATAATTTTTTTTGTCTTTATTGGAAAGATTTTCAGCCTTAGACTGGTTCATCAAACGTTTGATAATTCTTCCGTACATATATTTTGTTCTAGTCATCATACCAAACGTAAAAGGTCCGTCATTAAATTTACTTGTAACGAAGAACAATCAATCACAATAAATGAATTGACTTTACATGGCATTTGTTCATTTTTTTCACTCACAGAGCAAATATATTGAACTCAATTGAATTTGGAAACTGTTTCATTCAATCAAGAATTTAATCAATACAAACGAATGATTGCTAAGCTAAGGTAGTTCCACGTGAACCTTGCGGTTATATCATAGATATAACCCACTCATTTTTTTAAATTTCCTTCTGGAACTTTAGGAAAGAATTCTGAATAGTATGGACAAAGTGAATGAATCGTTGTAATCAAAAGCCACAACCTTGGACGTAGAAAGTAAACTCCTCAAAGCCTTTCGTGCATCATTTGAGGTACGCAGTACGCAGAAGAGAAGTACTTTCAACTTGGTATCCGGGACAAAGCTGATATTTCTAGCCTTCTAAGTACGAATAAACTTCACTCCATTTCATTTTTCAATGAAAGCCCTGACATTCTTTGCGATACAGGCTACATTTTAACATCATTTACAGGTATCGACAAAGCCTAAAAAAATATAGCGCCCTTGGTCCCGAGACCATGAAAACTATAAAAAACAAATACAATCAATAATTACAAAAAAACAAAATTCATTTGTTTCGCGAGTATAATGTTTTTCCAAAAAAAAAACTGGAAAGTAGTTATTATTATTTCGTTTGGTTCCTAAACGTTCCTGTAAAAGCTTTACATACAGAGCTACTTCTGTTTGAATGAGAAATTATCCCTTCGTGTTTGACGATGAATAATTCATTAAGTAAATCTAAAAACAAAATCTAAAAGAATAATTCATTAAGTAAATCTAAAAACAAAAAACAAAATCTAAAAGCAAATCTAAAAACAGTTTCGAAAACTTCAATAAATTCTGTACAAAGTTAATTTATTTTATTTAAAAATTATCGAGCTTAAACTTGAAATTGTATGATCGATATTTTGCGAGATATTGGTCACTAAAGCGAGAAAATAATGGATTACTTTTTCCCCACCTTAATTTATGAAATCTACCAAATATAAATGTAAATGAAGTAAGATTCTGGAATGAGAGGGAAAAAAAATGTCTCATTGTTCATTCATTCAATTCGTTAATTAGCAGGTGAAATAAATGCACTTTTAGAATAAAAATTATAAATGAAAGTTTACTCGTTTATTATAAGTTCGAGTTTACTCGAACATGAGAGCGGTCAACGATTCGATAACACTGAACAAATGCGTGACCAAGGATGGAAAGCAAGGGAGCATGATGTGATTTACGATTAATCGCAATCTGTGCAAACTGCGACTAACTATTAATCCTCACCCATCATAACCAAATGATTTTCTCTTGAGAACTCTGAGTTGACCAAAGCATTGCTAGACTGAAACTAGTTCGAATAATTGAGTTACTCTCCTTCCTCGTTTTGTTTTCAACTCCTAACAAGAATTTGCTCCATGGGAATGAGTGTCTCTATGACGTACGCTTTACGATTCTCGCTCTCTCGTCCGAGCGTTCAATTTTCCTTTCCAAGCACGTTTACTTCGATGAAACAGTTACATCGTACTTCAAAAAGTTGCACGCAACGCACTTCGCGCTCGGAATAGGCAAACTCGTGCCACGCTATGAAAAATGCCTCGAACGTTACGGCGATTATGTAGAAAAATAGAAAATAAAACGTAGATTACGATTTCTGAATGGCCTTTCTCAAGGCCGAGTTTAGTTCAAATATTCCAAGTTGACCTTCTACAAGGCTAGAGGCAAATGAACTGAGAATGTTTAAAGGTTAACATCATAACAATGCAAAACATCATCATCCACTTCAGTTTCTATTTTGCCGCCGTGTTGAACGGACTAGCATTCTTTTCTGTATCAGAATGCATTGTCAGAATATGCACAAAACAACCATAGTGCAGAGCACAGATGTACAGAAGGAAAGCGGTGAAGAATTATTATAAATTGCATTTCGGAAAAAAAAAAACATTGGGGTCTGTGTTTTAATCGTCGCATCATTGCCGTGTTTATTTCCATCGCCATCGACACTCCGCGTTCTCTCGTCGATGCACCGATGATAGTAAGAATACAAAGGCCAAACATGTTATCAACTGGACTTTACAAATATTTAAAATCATTCAATCGACAGTAAGAAACTATCGACTATCGGACTTTTCAGTAGCCATGAAAGGCGAATTGTCATTAGAAATAATCAAAGTACGTGTTGTAGTGGAATTTATTAGTAGAATCGACAGCCGCGTTTGGAGTCACTGCGAATAATCCAGGCCTCTGAGATGCTGATGTCGCCTGCAAAATAACCCCGATCATAACACTCTCCTTAGAGTCGCTCGGCGAACAGATTTATAAATTGTCAGAATCTGGTAGTCAAAACAGGTCCTTGGAAATTCTATAGCAAGTAAAAACTATCGGATTTGCTGAAATATTTTATCATGAACATGTGACAAATAACACTTTCTTTGACTCATAAACTTTTCTATTCGATCAAATCAAACCGATAAAACCAATACACAAATTTGATTTCATTATATAAAATATGAATTGGTTAGAACTATCAAATCTCCTGTAACTACACCCAAAGTTAATTTTTAGCACATTTTATGGCATCCCAATTTATTACATTAAATGAGCTGAAAAATAACAGAAAATGTTCTACTCCCCAATACATGTATATCATTTGTATAATATAAGGCTGTCAAAAAAGTCCTGCGGTATTTCCGCGAGGTGTCGTTGTAAGCGCGTAGTTCTAGTTGTATTCATTGTATCGAGTCATACTATAGCTTGTTGGAAAGGTATTTTTGCGCGCTATAATATAGTCCTTGACAGTGTTTTGTTTGGTTAAGTCGTGCGTGAGTTATAGTGTCGCAAATATGGAGCAAAATAAAGAGAAAATCCGACATATTTTACAGTACTACTATGACAAAGGCAAAAATGCATCTCAAGCTGCCAATAAAATTTGTGCAGTTTATGGACCCGATACAGTTTCCATTTCCACCGCACAACGATGGTTTCAACGTTTTCGTTCTGGTGTAGAGGTCGTCGAAGATGCGCCACGCTCCGGAAGGCCTGTCGTCGAAAATTGCGACAAAATCGCTGAATTAGCCGAGAAAGACCGGTATAGTAGCAGCCGTAGCATCGGCCAAGAGCTGGGGATAAGTCATCAAACCTTTATTAACCTTTTGAAGAAGCTTGTATTCACAAAGAAGCTCGATGTATGGGTGCCACACACGTTGACGCAAAAAAACATCTTTGACCGTATCGACGCATGTGAATCGCTGCTGAATCGCAATAAAATCGACCCGTTTCTGAAGCGGATGGTGACTGGCGATGAAAAGTGGGTCACTTACGACAACGTGAAGCGCAAACGGTCGTGGTCGAAGCCCGATGAAGCGGCTCAGACGGTAGCCAAGCCCTCATTAACGGCCAGAAAGGTTCTGCTGTGTGTTTGGTGGGATTGTCAAGGAATAATCTATTATGAGCTGCTTCCCTATGTCCAAACGCTCAATTCGGACCTGTACTGCCAACAACTGGACCGCTTGAAGGTAGCACTCATGAAGAAGAGGCCATCTTTGATAAACAGAGGCCGCATTGTCTTCCATGAGGACAACGCCAGGCCACACACTTCTTTAGTGACGCGCCAGAAGCTCCGGGAGCTCGGATGGGAGGTTCTTTTGCATCCGCCGTATAGTCCGGACCTTGCACCAAGTGACTACCACCTGTTTTTGTCCATGGCGAACGAGCTAGGTAGTCAGAAGTTAGCCACAAAAGAGGCCTGTGAAAATTGGCTATCCGAGTTTTTTGCCAATAAGGAGCGAGCTTCTATAACAGGGGTATTATGAAGTTGGCATCTCGTTGGGAACAAGTCATCGAACAAAACGGCCGGATATTTGACTTAAAACAGATGATTGTAAGTAATTTTATGAACAAATGAAAATTCTAAAAAAAAATACCGGAGGACTTTTTTGACAGCCTAATATATATATATATATATATATATATATATATATATATATATATATATATATATATATATATATATATATATATATATATATATATATATATATATATATATATATATATATATATATATATATATATATATATATATATATATATATATACTAGAGCCAATATGAGCGAGCGAAACAGGAGACATATTTAAATGAAAGCATATGAAAGCTTTTCATATAGTTTGCCAAATACACGGCCCAGACAGAGAAAGATATATTCTTCCCAACTTCATTTTTATGATTAGGTGTAATATTATCACGCTCCTTTATAATAGCGCTGGCAGCTATATGGATAGCGTGGTCATGTGAAATAGCTTTGCAATACCAGCCGGCCTTGGTTCGATCCCCTTTGACGGCGTATGGACTTGTTTTTGGCACAATCCCAAATGAAATGAGAAATGAAAACAGAAAGAGATGTCTGCTCGCATACATACAAACCATTCTTAAGCATTTAAAACAGCTCATTATTTGCGCCTTTGACCCTCCAGCACACGAGATGGCATAATTTCTGCCAAAGATGAAATGTTTTCTGCCAACGCTAGTTTGGATGTAGAAATTTGAAATTATGAAGGTACATAAATCTCGGAGTAGCACAAATCATGAAAAACTGAAATATGTAGTCTTCAATGAAATATTCCATCTGATGTTGAAGCAAATAAACCGAAGATGACAATGAAATATCTACCCAGAACTTTGATTTTAAAACCGAAAACACATCCTCAATAATTTACAAAAACTCCAAACGCCTGCTGCATCCCTGAGGACACAATCCGAATCATTTTCATTCAATTTCCATTCTCTCATTCCCTCTCCCTGAAGGGCTTGGACATTTTGCCGCATGACTCAATTTCAATTTCGTTGATGGCACTTCGGGCGACTAATGATGATTTAGCGTTAGGCAATGGAGGCACCGTTTCAATTTATGCTTTCAGCATTTTTGTGAGCTTATTAATTTTCTCCCCGCAAATGTGTTCTAATTGTGGGTCTTGCCAGCCTCGATCGATTGTCACTTATTCATGAGCCGCACGCCGCCCCATCACTAATGGAATCCCTCTCGATTCGATCCTGGAACCGAAAGCTGTGAAACTGGAAGCGTGTCTTGATTTCTCCCTTCCCCAATTACGGCACATGGTTCGCCGACTGATCCCCCTCCGGAAGAAAGTTCAACAAACCAGACTTCCCTTCCCGAGTCCGATCCGAGGCGGTGGATCATTCACCTCGATCATATGGTATCCTTTCGCATCCGTAATCGGCAACCCCCTCGCATTCCGAGACCAATCAGCATGAGTTTCGCGAATGAAAGCGAAAAACGGAAGGAAACGATCAATTTATCGGGCTTGGTTTGCCGACCGATGCCGAATTGAAACAAAAGCGCGAGTAATTTGAGCTAAACTTACTTATCGTAACAAGTGCTTGAGCCTCGTGGAACGCAGGAGCGCAGAAGGATATCGACGATAAAGAGCTCGATCCCAATTGATCTGAAGCAGTGGTGAAAATCTGGCGATTTGCTCTTTGACCTCCTCCGTTCGTCTCGACCGTGGAAAAGGATGTGCTGCTGAAAGGAAAATCGACGCACATCAGGCGAATTCGAAAGAGAGCAGTAAAAACAAAACCAGATGGACTTTGGATGAGTTCAATGGCTTTCGCGTGGCTTACACACCGATTCGGCGATCGTTTCGAATCTCGCCTCGCAACTCAGCGTCAATCAAACCTCGAATGTCATTTATGTAATGCACGCAACACATCTCAATTATTGCACGGTTTCACTTTAATTACTTCCTTTCACCATAAAAGGCGCTACAACCCCCGCCGTGCCCTCTAACGTAATGATTTATTGCTCCACGCGCCTAAAATAATGTGCCCCTTGTTAGCCTTCTCCGCGCGCAGGAAACGTCATCCCAGATTGAGTTGTTGTGGATGACCAACTCCACACCCCCCTCCCCCCCAGGTATCGCGGACAGGTGCTGAAAACATCCAAAATCTCCAAATCATGCCATATTTCCGAGCCTAACTTTTCCCCATTACCGCTTCGTCGCCAAATCAAAATTATAATTGATGAATCGATCGAAGAAAGGTGGATAAATTTTCTCGCAATCGAAAATAAATAAAAACACGACACGATATCGATCGGACCGACCGACCGACCGATTCCTTGCCGCAGATTCCCAAATCGGGCTCGAAGCGTGGCGCTCCAATTCGGGACCCTGACGCACAGAGGACGGAGGGCGCTGCCAACAAAAATCAATTAAATAGGTATGTCGTGTTGCGATCGGTTCCGTTCGATCCTGTCGCCACCGTCGCGAGCTTAATTTTTCATTGAACTGAAAGGGGGTGGGGAAAGGTGCCGAGAGCGTTTTTTTTTTGCTGCTGCTCTTAACCCTTTTTGCTCGGGTTGTGTTTATTTTATTGACATCGATTGACAGGTAATTGCACTTGCGAACGTGCTCCAAATGACTGATGATGTGGTTGTCTTTTATGGGCGCATTCCGGGACCATGAGGGAGAGGGAGAGAGCACATTTTTGTTTTATTGATGAAAATTTTCTAACGGTAAAGATTGTTACAGTAAGCGGGAAAGCAGTTGTTTTCTTTCAACCGTCTAATTTCTCCATCTGAATCTGGAACTGAATCCTGAATTTGGAATTCAAAAATGAATTAGAAATCATTATCATCTTGAATCTGTTATTTTAAACCGGGATCTTTATTTCGAATATATCAAATATGCCCGGTCTGCCGCATGCAAAAATTCTATCCAACTAACAGTTCGGCTGAAAAGTTCATAAGGTTGACGTCTAGATGGCGCCTCCCGCAAAAATTTACTTGACTATCACAAAGCACCATCTTTCAATGAATACGTGTCAAAAATTGATAGCAATCGGTCGATTGGTTCGTGAGTTACAGCATTGAGAGTGAAGCAACTTTTGCTATTGACGAATTTACGTTGGATTTACAACCAGATGGCGCAACGAGTAAAATGGGGATGTTTTGTTTTTTTGGTATGAAATTCGTTCAAATTTTCGAGAAAAATCAGAATTTATCTTCAAATTACCCGGTTTCATGTATTCTTTCCACGCTGAAAAGGTTAGAAAATCATCATTTTACAATGTGCTATGTACATTACAAGGAATGGCTTGTTACAAGTATTGTAACTTTAACTTTTTTCAACTAAGTAAACGATGAATAAGGTGTTTTGCGCTAAAAGTACTGCAAATCCTTCTCGTATCGGCCCCTACATAATCAATGATATCAGCCAATTTGCTATGATATCGATTTCATCGCAATTAACCAGAGTATCAATAACCGATATGCATTATCAAACTTAAAATTTTCGAAGATTATCTATGACTTTGGTCAAATCGCGTGCTGAAACCATCGTAAATATACAAAACTCCAACTTTCTTACCATATACTGACGACATTCAATGGCTGAAATGAATCTAAATTGAAATAAAATGAATAATCACCACCGAATCTTGCTTTTCAGTGCGTAAAATAAACAAACACCCTCACTTTTGTGGTTCTGAGTTCTAATGTAGATGTCGCATGAGCTGATTCAGCTTTGTGTAAATTCGTCAATTGTGAAAAAAAATGGAAAATTTCGAATTTCGTGTATTGATAAACCCTCCTCTTCTGCCATACAAATGAAACACAAGTTTCTGCATAACTTGAAAACTAATTAAGCAAATGTGAGGACGTGTCCGGCCTCGTTATTGACTATTTAAAGCTTGAATCACCGAAACTTGCACGATGAGACTGATTTGCTACTCCCAAGCGTCATTCTGGGTGTTCTCTGAGCAATTTCGCTGGTTCAGGTCAATCACGGAGAGCAACTACGAAGTGCACAGTCTACCCAAACTTAAGCTCAAGCTTGATAATGGGCCCTACAGTTGCAAAGGTTGATTTATATTAGGTGTCTCAATAAATTGAAAATTGTCCAGAGAAAGAGAGACAAATTTATGTTTGAAACGGAACAACCCGCTGCAATAAATTAAAACATATGTGCATTAGGGTGGCAATGGATGAAAGGGAAAAATAACATCATCGAATTTCAAAAACCGACCATGTACATTATGTTAATTGGCTCGAAAAAATGATATGTGCAAAGTTTCAGTTCGATTGGACATGATTTAGGGGTGCCTAAAAGCACTCAAAGTTTCGATTTTTTCATCCTCGAAAATCTTCCAAGGGGTTTTTTTTCATGCATTTTTACGTCATATGACATCGAAAAAAAAATCGATTTTCCAAATTTCCTTTACTCCCCTCTTGGAAGATTTTCGACGATCAAAAAACTAAAACTTTGAGCGCTTTGAAGCACCCCTAAATCATGTCCAATCGAGCTGAAACTTTGCACAGATCATTTTTTGGGCCAATAAACAAAATGAACATGGGCGGTTTTTGAAATTTCACATGACGATTTTCGCTGCCACCCTAATGTGCATATTGGTATTCGGAACAACCAGCGCATTATCATACATCAAGTAAGACTCAACACTGGCTGACGGAAAACATGGAATTTTTGTTGAAATATTCATGGTCACCCAGTATTCCGGATCTAAAACCTTTGAATTATTACTTTGAATTCGATTTTTTACGAACACGAACGGCGCACTCCGTTTGCCACACGAGCAGATCGCTTGCCAAATCATGTATTTCTTGGTAAACTTCGAAAGTTTCTGCTTCCTTACTTCCTCCAGAACATCAAACTTGTGCTGGGCGTTGAAGAACAATAACCCCGAAAGCTGCCGGAAGTCCGCCTTGACGTAAGTCTCATCATCCATGATGAGACAATGAGTCCCTCCCGGTCATTCAGTCTCTGAATGAAAGCCTCGGACAGATTCTGCTATTTGGCTACATCCCCAATCGAAGGAGATGGGATTGGGATTACGCTTGAACGCTTTCACGACACGCTTGTGATCATTGATCACTAATAGAACATCTAATAGAGCTACATTCCTCCCCCCGATCGATGCTCAGAGTTTCGTAGTAACGTTCAATCACACGACTCACCGTTGACTGCACGATTCCGAGTTCTTTCCGATGTCCCGATGAGGGAGTTGAGGATTTCCCAGGTGCTTGGCTGAAGGCAATTCGCGACGTAGCTTTTCGAGTGTCGCCATTTTTTTCGAATTTTCGAAAAATTTACAGCGACAAAAATACAGTTTAAGGTACATCTGCCTGATTTTTCAAGAGAAAATACACAATGGGTAATTTTCTTCATTTTTTGACGTAGGATTACGTCTTTCGGGAACATATTGGGGTACAAATTGAAAATCGAGAATCGAGCACATCGTAAAAATTGTCCAATTTCAAACGCTTATTGCTCAGTTATTTCATGATGGATTGATTAAATTTTTGCGTCAAACGATTCCGGTACTCCACATTTTTATATTGAAGAAAATAATATATGTCATGAAACTAACTATCGAACAATTGAAAAATCTCAACTAACACATGCGGCGAGTCCCTAACAAAGACATCAAAACCATGCTACCTGTGGGAAAATCGACATTGCAAATATATGCAATTCGGGGACATTTTAATATTGCAAGTAAGGTGAGTGATACGATTAATTCTAGCAAATAAAATTTAAATTTGGAACTTTACTGTTGGTTGCTTCGAGAAATTTCATATGAATGATCGATCGTGTATTATGAAAAATTTAGCACAAGTGTAAGTATGAAATTGTATATGGTAGCAGTTGTGTTAAAAATGACTTGATATATGAAACGATATATTTCAATTTTCATAAATAAAAACCAAGGTGTGTTCCCGCTCGAGAACGGGTCGTTTAGTTTAAGCTGTCTATTTTGTTGTGTTCATTTTCACCCAAAGAAAGTTTATACGACGAACAAAAATTAGATAAGTGAAGAAATATTAGAAAAAGTGATTTCTAATATGCTCTACATATAGTATTAGTTGTTGTTAGTCCAATCAAAATTCGCATGGGGTTGAATAAACACTCAGAAAGTAAAAATTATAAAAGAAAATTACCTTTTCCATTTCAAATATGTTTTCTCTATATTGAAGTAACATGTTTTACTGATGAGAAAAATTGATAATTGTGTTCGGTATTGGTAATTATCTTATATTAAATTGGTGAGTTTTTTTCTTTATTTCATCCATACATAACACCGGAAGCGTCTCGTCTAGGATCACAGAGGGCGGTTTTCATTATGTTTCGTTTCACTTCGGTATCTTCTATCTGATACGCACCATCCAACGACTGCTTACCATCCTTATGTCATCATCACTCGGTAAACACTGGTGGAGTGAAGAAAAAATACCCACAACCAAACAAAACGGCCCTTTTTAGGGCCACCAAATCATTATCAAAGAGTTTAACGATGTAATTTTTCAAACATATCCAAAATCAACAAATAGTCTAACATCTTTTTTAGCCACAAATTATGAATCCTGATGTAACTTAAACTAAAAAAAGCTCATAATTAACCTCCTTCTAAATGCAGCCTCATTTTTTGAATTATCTACATAACTTCTATTTTATATAAAAAAAATAAAAAAATATAAATATAAATTTAAAAAAAAAATTAAGTTGGAAAAGACAATAAATTACAAATATTTTTTTTAAATTTCTCGAGAATGGCTGCATTTAGAAGGAGATTAATAATGAGTTTTTTTTATTTTAAGTTACATCAGGATTTATAATTTGTGACTAAAAAAGATTGTTAACATACAAAAAAACTCGAAGTATCGAAAATTCATAAAAAGTCAATGTTCCACAAGGTTCGCAAAAAATAGTTTTACCATCTTGGACTCATTTTTTAAATTTTCGACATGACTTCTATTTTATGTGAAAAAGATATATATTTTAGATATTGTAAATTGAAGTTTTTTTTTGTAAATAAAAAAAGAGTAATAATTTTTTCCCAGTGTATATTTTTTTCACATTTAACATCAATACTCTATAACTCTTTCTATATAAATTATCATAATTATCAATAATAAATTATCAAAGTTTTTTTCTTACTAAAATCGATATGCCCTTTTCAAAAGATAAACTTGAGTCAAAAAATTCCCAATGCTGTGGAAAACTAGTTCCTCCAACCCAAACAGTATACAAACTTTCGCTCGAATCAAAAATACCGTTTTGTCTCAAATTCCGAACACTTCATTTTTAAATGTAAATTTACTGAACTTTAATATTTTCAATAATTGAATAATAAATACCCTGACATTCTTTGTGGTGTAGGTTTCATTTTAACATCATTCACAGGTATCGATACTGTATATAACCTTAAATACTGAGCATTTGCAAAAAAGTTTTGACAATCACCAGCGATAAAATGTTTGCGTTAGCAAATTCGGAATTTGAATCAAGTTTCGAAGCACAAAATCCAAATTTTTGAGTGTTATATTTTTCCAAAGAAGAATGCCTAATTCGCTTTGATTTGATATATCGATCATCTGAATCGATCTAGTTATGATTTAAAAAAAATGCATTTTGGGTGTTCGGTGTTTGAGACAAATGTAGTCAAACATATTTTGACGTAGGACTACGTCTAACCGGAAGATATAGGGGGTGAAATGGAAATCTAGGCACTGAACAAGTAGGAAAAAATGCAAGATTTGGAACGCTTATAACTCGAGCATTTCTCAATAGATCGCAAAGGTTTTTGCATCAATTGATAGGAAATATATCTACGCATCTATCATAACGAATAACATTTCATTTTTCTTGAGATAAATAATTGAATAATTGTGAAATATCAAGCATTGTCAAAATGCACTATGTGCCCATTTTTGATTGGTCCATTTTGTGCTCCTCAAATCGTACCGACCAAAACGGGCAACCAGAGCAGCAGCGAAATAGAATGAAGCACGATTGGAAAGGAAAAAGAAAAAATGAACGAAACATTGGTCGCAGTCTCACACATACGTAATTCTCGAGCCAGCCAGTCAGCTTAAAAATCCCCGCTCCGCTGCCGTAACGATCATTCTCATTCAAACCGTACACCACATCGGTACGCATCACAACACATCAACAAACCAACCCAAGCAGCCATGTCTGGACATGGTAAAGGAGGAAAAGTGAAGGGAAAGGCAAAATACCGCTCGAACCGTGTTGATCTGGAGTTCCCCGCAAGGGTAGCTAGGCCGAGCGCGTTAGTACCAGTGCACCAGTCCACCTAGTCGGCGTTATATAGTTTCGGCCGCCGAAGTGATCGAGTTAGCTGGCAAAGCTGCTCGCGACGATAAGAAAACCCGCATTCGGAACAGAACACATTCGGTTCGGTGGACATCAAGACAACAGGCAGTTGCAGCGAGTGGCGAGTGGCAAACGCAATCGCAGAATGGCATCAGGTAGCAGAAGAAAAAAGTTTGTTCTTTATACAAACTGCTATGGTGGCAAATCCAGAACAAGGCGGCATCGAGGGCGTTCGAAATTGTTTTTTTCAAAACCACGAGTACTAAGTTTTCTAAATTGGAACCATTCCATAAAACAAGGCGCTTTTCAGGGCCATTAAACCTTCCAAAAAAGAGTTTAGGAAATACAGTTCAATGCTTTCTAAAACATTATCCAAAATAATAATAAAACACAAATAGATTTTTTCATCATTTGTTTGCCAGGATCTGATGAGTATGTGAATTTGGCAGTTGTTCTGAGCTTATTGATAGTTGGGGACTTTCCTGATTATTCTATTTTCACCAATTCTTAAATTGTTTCCAGATTGAAAGTACAGTAATTTACAATTAGTTCGACATTTAGCTAATTGGACGGACATGTAATGCGACATATTTAGTTGGACATTTTTGTAAACATAGAGATCCAAATTATGACCCCACATTGAAAGTCGACACTGTACCACTGTCATCGCAAATGTTCAATTACAGGTTAAAATCGCCTCCAATGCGACACTGAGTGGCGCTTCGGCACGTCGCATTGAATGTAATTTACTGTACAACATGTCACAGAGCTGGATGGGAAGAAATTTTCTAACTGTGAAAGCTGTGGCGAGTGGCAACAAATCGCTAAACAGGAAGGTTTAGCCAAACAAGATGGGGATATCGGGTGATAACAAAACAATAAACTCTTTAGATTGAAGATAATTTTGTGATCCTGAAAAGGACCGTTTTTAGCCTGCATGTGAATCCAACGAGCGAACAAATCGTAATGAATATATTTTTTTGCCATCGCTCCCTTTTAACGCTCATTCGTTCGTCTCGTTGGACTCGCCCCTCTGGCTGAGTCTGCCGATTTGTCTCTATCCTGTGAGTGTGTACCGCTAGAGTATAAAACACGCGGACCCCAAAAAAATATCTTATTTTCTTTCAAACCGTAAACCCGTGTGGTTGTACGGCATCGGCATCGTGGACGTAACAAAGGAGGACAAGTTAAGGGAAAGGCAAAGTCTCACTCGAACCGTGCAGGTCTCCAGTTCCCTGTTGGTCGCATTCACTGATTGCTCCGCAAGGGTAACTAGGCCGAACGGATTGGTGCCGGAGCACCAGTATACCTAACAGCGATTATAGAGTTTCGGCCGTCGGAGTGCTCGAGTTGGCTTGCAAAGCTGCTCACGACAATCAGAAAACCCGC